>NC_057797.1:128744206-128746756 GCF_018294505.1 Triticum aestivum
GCCCCGCGCCAGCTGACGAGCTGACCGGTGCCATGCACCACGTCCCACGCCACTGCGCCCCGCTCGTCGGCGCCCCGCGCACCACCGCCGCCAACTGTCGCCCCGCGCGCCGCCCAGATCCTCCGCCGTCGCCCGAGCCTGCCATAGCCGACCTCCTCACCGGAGACGCCGCCCGCGCCGCCCTTGCGCCGCCGACGAGCTCCTGGTGCCTGACACCGCCGGCCGCTGCGTCTCCTCTCCCTCGCTGTCGTCCTCTGCGCCGTGCCTTGAGCTCCGCCCCTCACCGGAATTCTTGCATTGCCGGAATCCTCCCAGAGCGCGCCGAAGCTCTCTCCAGCTAGATCCAGCCCAGGTGGATGAGATCCACCGGTTCATCGTCCAAACGCCCCGGATCCGTCCCGATCCACTCCGTCCCGGGATCTCTCCGTCCCGCGTTGACTTTCTCGGAGGTTGATTTTTCTCCAAGTCCCGAATCTGTGTTATTTTGTGCCCCACTTCATCATGACATACCCCACGACCGTAGGTCCGTTTCATGCATATAAGATATCAAAATGTTGATTGAGAGATGCTCTTCATTTCATTCCATTGTAGCATGCTTGTTTGAGTTCATTTGGATGCACAATTCATTGATGCAAGAGTGCTATAAATTGTTAGGTGTTGTTACTTATCAGAGTATGAGGATTTGTCATTTTTGTCACATTTGTTGTGTGCATCATATGAGCATGAGCTCTACATGTGTTTTGAACTATGCCATGCCATATTTACAGGGCTGCTTGCCATGTATTTTTGTGATCAATGTCGTGACTAGCACAAGCATGCAAAGTAGCCTTCGTGATATTGTTGTTTTCAGAGACTTAGGATTTTGCTAAGTCCTTGTTCTACTGTTATTTTGATGCCATGTAAACATGATGCTACAGTGAGATACTTGCTTGTTTTGAGTATCTTTAGTAAGGGTGTTTTGGACATATAGTTATGCTCTATCCATCCATGCCCCTGTTTGAATTTATGGAGTGGCCTAACATGTCTTAATCTTGCTCTACTTTTGCTATAAAATGTTTCTGGCAGATTGTTTACATGTTAATCAATTTTTCCATGGTTGTTGCTAGTAATCCATGCATGCTATGAACTTGCTTTTGCGAGGGTTAGCTTCATGAACATGTCATCTTGTTGTAGGTATGCTTGTTTTGTAATGCAGGGCCTTGTGATGAGTGATTTGAGCTCGCAAAGATGCCTTCATAATTCTGCTTATGCCATGCTCAGTTTTCTGCGAAGTCTGAAACTGTTATAAAACTTGCTATGTTTACATGGGTGCCATCATATCTTTTGTGCCTTTTTGGCTCATGATCAGTAAGTGACTTTTGTTCTATACATTTAGTAGATTCATTCCATGCCTTGTATTGCTATGATATGTTCCTATAGCATGTTGTTTTCTTGATTAAACATGGCTTCCTGATGTTATTTCTGGCATGTTACTATTTTCACTAAGTCTGCGAAGCTGATATCTTTTGCACTTTTGCCATGCTTGTTTGAACCTGCTCTTGTGTGATTTAGCTGTAGCTCAGTGTTCTTGTTTCGGCAAGCATCTTGAGTACATCACTGCTATATGCCTTGTTGATATGTTGGGGTGCAGTAGCTTAGTTTTTTGTTGCATTCTAGAGGGCATCGTGCTGTTAATTGCAGAATTGTGCCATTCTTGTTTTGCTTGCCATTTGCAAACCGTGCATCCATTTCCGGTGATCTTTATATCGATTTCGACCGAAATCATCTCATCTTTCTAGCGGCACACTTGGTTTGCCAAGATGATGCCTTGGTCTTTCTTTTCCTTTCGGAGCACGCATATGCATTGCCTATCACATCTTGCATATCATGCCATGTTTTGCATCATGTTGATTGTGCATTGCACCGTGATTGATTGTTGGTCCTTTGCTTGTGTTCTTGCCTTGGGTAGAGCCGGGAGATGAGTACGTGATCGAGGAACCTATTGAATATGCTGACGAGGATCAAGCTTTCGACAACTTTGAGAACTTTGCAGGTAAGATGACCATACCCTCGAAATCACTTCTATCTTTGCTTGCTAGTTGTTCGCTCTATTGCTATGCCACCATACCTACCACTTGCTTTATCATGTCTCCCATATTTCCATGTCAAGCCTCTAACCCACCTTTCCTAGCAAACCATTGTTTGTCTATGTTACCGCTTTGCTCAGCCCCTCTTATAGCATTGCTAGTTGCAGGTGAAGATGAAGTTTGTTCCAGGTTGGAACATGAATATTGTTGGGATATCATTATTATATCTTATTTACTTTAATGCATCTATATACTTGGTAAAGGGTGGAAGGCTCGACCTTATGCTTGGTGTTTTGTTCCACTCTTGCCGCCCTAGTTTCCGTCATACCGGTGTTATGTTCCTTGAATTTGCGTCCCTTATGCGGTTGGGTGTTATGGGAACCCCTTGACAATTCGCTTTGAATAAAAATCCTCCAGCAAGGCCCAACCTTGGTTTTACATTTGCCTAACAACCTATCACCTTCCCTTGGGTTCTGTAGACCCG
>NC_057797.1:128746961-128788373 GCF_018294505.1 Triticum aestivum
CTAAGTGTTGGTCCGAACCAGAGCCACTTGCGGCGCCACCTCGGGGAAACTTGAGGGTTGGTTTTAGTTGTACATAGTGTTCATCTAGTGTTGCCCTGAGAACGAGATATGTGCAGCTCCTATCGGGATGTCGGCGCATCAGGCGGTCTTGCTGGTCTTGTTTTACCATTGTCAAAATGTCTTGTAACCGGGATTCCGAGTCTGATCGGGTCTTCCTGGGAGAAGGAATATGCTTCGTTGACCATGAGAGCTTGTGATGGGCTAAGTTGGGACACCCCTGCAGGGTTTTGAACTTTCGAAAGCCGTGCCTGCGATTATGGGCAAATGGGAATTTGTTAATATCTGGTTGTAGAGAACTTGACACTTAACTTAATTAAAATGCATCAACCGCGTGTGTAGCCGTGATGGTCTCTTTTCGGCAGAGTACGGGAGGTGAACACGGTTCTGGTGTTATGCTTGTGCGTAAGTAGTTTCAGGATCACTTCTTGATCCCTTCTAGCTTCACGACCGTTGCGTTGCTTCTCTTCTCGCTCTTATTTGCGTATGTTAGCCACCATATATGCTTAGTGCTTGCTGCACCTCCACCTCATTACCCTATCCTACCCATGAGCTTAAATAGTCTTGATCTCGCGGGTGTGAGATTGTTGAGTCCTCGTGACTCACAGATACTGCCAAACAGTTGCAGGTGTCGATGATAGCAGTGCAGATGACGCAACTGAGGTCAAGTGGGAGCTCGATGAAGATCGTGTTTGTTGTGTTATTTCTTTTCCCATTGATCAGTAGTGGAGCCCGGTTGAGACGATCGGGGATCTAGCATTTGGGGTTGTCTTTCTTTATTTTTGGTTCCGTAGTCGGACCTTTGATTGTACCTTGGATGGTGTATGAACTATTTATGTATTGTGTGAAGTGGCGATTGTAAGCCGACTCTTTATCCCTTTCTTATTCAGTACATGGGATGTGTAAAGATTACCCCTCTTACGACATGCCTACCATGCGGCTATGCCTCTAAGTCGTGCCCCGACACGTGGGAGATATAGCCGCATTGTGGGTGTTTCACCGCAGGCGGAGGCGAAGTCGGTGCGCCGCCCTGTCCTCCTCCTCCCTAAACGCCACGGCGGCCTCAGCCTCGCCCCCTCCCTCTTCCTCTTGCGGCCGGCTCTGCCGCCACGAGCTCTTGGGAAGGAAGTGCCCGCTGTCGAGCGAAGGCCCTCATCACCACCATTGGAGCACCAGCACGCCCTCTCGCCATGACAAAGGGAAGAAAGGAGTCGAGGTGGAGAAGATGAGCGCTGAAGTATCGAAGGACGTCGTCCCCCTCCCCTTCTTCTTATAAAGAGGTGGGGCCGAAGTTTGGCCGCCCCGCTCGACCAATCTAGCTGCCAAGGGGCACAGGGAATCGGAACCGACCCGCTGCTCCAATCAGCGACGACCCAGTTTCCCGCCTCCACATTATGGCTTGTGCCCTCCGCGTCCACCACCTACCCTTCTCAGGGCATGAAGGACACGTGGCATGCGAACCAGAATCAAGAGGACGACTGAAGCGACCGCATTCCACCCCGTGATCGTGGGGCGCGGGCACCTTGAAGGTCGCGACCCGAGTCCACCTAGTAAATGAGTCGCGCCCCTACGCTTTCCTCCCTTCTATGGGGAAGGCGTGGGCCGCCTCTTTACCATTTGCTACGATGTGACACATGAGGGCAGCAACCACCCCACACATGACCCCCACGTCGTGCATTCGACGTGGGTCGTGGGGAAGTGCGACGGGCGAGGGAGTTACAGCAGTACGATCCGACCCCGCATGCCCGCACATCGTTTTGGGCCAAGCCCAACAACGCGTCGTGCTTATGTATGGCCCAGGCCCGGGGGCTCCTGTTGGTGCACAAAAGGAGGGGTCCTATTTTGTACCCCTTTACCTGTGCGCGGGCAGTTGGAGCCACGCCTGCGGCCACACCTTGCGGGGCAGAGGAAGGAAGCAAAGCTGCAACACAACCAGAGCAACGCTAAGCCAGAAACACAAAGAGCAGAAGGGCGAGGTGAACTCCCCCGGCAAGGCCCTTGCCGGGGCAACCTCCACAGCCCCGGCAAGAACCTTTCTGGGCAACTTGTCCAACACCAGTAGAGCCGCCACCCTTGAGCCCAAGAGTTCCTACACCATCAACCACTTTGGAACCGAGGTTTGGGAGGCACCTCCATGGTGGCATGCAAATCTTTGTGGAGACCAGAAGCACACAAGACTAGATGATAACCAGAAGACGACGATCCTCGGCAAGATCCTTGCCAAAGTTACCATGAGACCCCTGGCAAGATCCTTGCCGGGGACGACCATGATGCCACCACAAGACCCTTGCCGGGGACCCGGCAAGACTCTTGCCGAAGACATCCGCGGGGCCGCAGCCAGGCCCGCATCTCCCAAGACTCCACCGTCGTTCCCATGCAGCTGCCAGCCCACCAGCTAGGCAGCCACCTGTGTGGCGATGTGCGGCCTTTAGGCCGACTCGGCAAGCACCTGCGTGGTGGCATGCAGATCTTCGTGAAGACTCTGCCACCGCACCAACTCAGCAGCCAGCTAGCGTGGTGCTACACACCTCGTCAGTTCGGACGGGCGTCGAAGCCAGGCGAAGTGATGACATCTGGGACGAGCTTCCTTGCCATCCCCGATAAAGCAAGAAGGGCACGTCGGCAGCGCATTAAATGTGTTTGTCCTACGGTGCTAAGAGATAGACTCGACTACTGTATAGCTTTCCACCTCATGTGTACCACTGTGGCAGCCCCTTTGACTATAAAAGGAGGCATGCGGCATACTGAGAGGGGATTCGGATTTTTTGGACCCTGCACGCCTTGTAGCTAGACCAAGAACACCAGCTAAATAGGAACCAGCAGGAGTAGGGTATTACGCATCACTTGCGGCCCGAACCTGGATAAACCCCCCCTCCCCCTGTGTTAATCTCTCAATCCCGCTCTTTCCACAGCCCCGCGCCCGCCAACCGCAGCAAAAAGGGATTCCTCGTGATCCCATAGGTGTCGTTTCCCCCGATAGTATTTCCCCAAAGAGGAAGGGATCATGCAGCACAGCAGCGGTAGGTATTTCCCTCAGATATGAAACCAAGGTTATCGAACCAGTAGGAGAACCAAGCAACACAACGTAAACAGCCCCTGCACACAAATAACAACACCTCGCAACCCGATGTATTAAAGGGGTTGTCAATCCCTTTCGGGTAACGGCGCCAGAAACGGTGTGTGGACGGGATAAAGTTGTAATAGATTGAATAAATAGATTGCAAATAAAATAAAGTGCAGCAAAGTATTTTTGGTTTTTTGGATTAATAGATCTGAAAATAAAAGCAAATAAAAACAAATCGCAAAGGCAAATAATATGAGAAAGAGACCCCGGGGCCGTAGGTTTCACTAGTGGCTTCTCTCGAGAAAAATATCAAATGGTGGGTGAACAAATCACTGTTGGGCAATTGATAGAACTTCAAATACTCGTGACGATATACAAGGTATCACGTCCAAGATTAGTAGACCGACTCCTGCCTGCATCTACTACTATTACTCCACACATCGACCGCTATCCAGCATGCATCTAGTGTATTAAGTTCATGGAAAAAACGGAGTAATGTAATAAGAACGATGACATGATGTAGACAAGATCTATCTATGTAGAGATAGACCCCATCGTTTTATCCTTAGTAGCAACGATACGTACGTGTCGGTTCCCTTTATGTCACTGGGATCAAGCACCGTAAGATCGAACTCACTAGAAACCACCTCTTCCCATTGCAAGATAAATAGATCAAGTTGGCCAAACAAAACCCAAATATCAGAGAAGAAATACGAGGCTATAAACAATCATGCATAAAAGAGATCAAAGAAACTCAAATACTTTCATGGATATAAAAAGATAGATCTGATCATAAACTCAAAGTTCATCGATCCCAACAAACACACCGCAGAAGTGTTGCATCATATGGATCTCCAAGAGACCATTGTATAGAGAATCAAGAGAGAGAGAGAGGAAGCCATCTAGCTACTAACTACGGACCCGAAGGTCTACAAAGAACTACTCACGCATCATCGGAGAGGCCCCAATGGAGGTGGTGAACCCCATCTAAGATGGTGTCTAGATTGGATCTGGTAGTTCTGGACTCTGCGGCGGCTGGATGAATATTTCATTGACTCCCCTAGGGTTATGGGATTTTGGGGGTATTTACAGAGCAAAGAGGCGGTCTGGGGGCACCCGAGGTGGGCACAACCCACCAGGGCGCGCCTGGGCCTCCTGGCGCGCCCTGGTGGGTTGTGCCCCCCTCGGGGCACCCCCCCAAGTGCAGCCAAGCGTTGTGTTCTTTCTGGCCCATAAAAATTCTTCGTAAAGTTTCATGGCATTTGGACTCCGTCTGATATTGATTTTTTGCGATGTAAAAAACACAGAAAAAACAGGAACTGGCACTTCGCACTATGTCAATAGGTTAGTACCAAAAAATGATATAAAATGACTATAAAATGATTGTAAAACATCCAAGATTGATAATATAACAGCATGGAATAATAAAAAATTATAGATACATTGGAGACGTATCAAGGGTCTAATCCCCCCTCTAGACACCTCTTCTCGATCCTTTCAGCGTTTCACAACGCAGTTGATGTAGTCGAACTTCTTCTCACGTCAACCCATCAAGTACCGAAGGCATGACACCTCCGCATTCTACACACGTTCAGCTCGATGACATTCCTCGCCTTCTTGATCCAGCAAGACGTCGAGGTAGTAGATGAGTTTCGTCAGCACGATAGCGTGGGACGGTGATGGTGAAGTGATCTCCGCAGGGCTTCGCATAAGCACTATGAAAATATGACCGGGGGTGTAAACAGTGGAGGTGGGCGCCGCACACGACTAACAATTGATCTGGTGTGTGCTAGGCTCCCCCACATATATATAGGTGGCAGGGGAGGGGAGAGGCCAGGAGGAGGCGCCCCAAGTAGGACCGGATCCTACTTGGGCTCCTCCCAAGCCGCACGCCCCCTGCCATATATGTCGGAGGGGGAAGGAAAGAGGGGGGAGAGGGAAGGAAGAGGGAATCCTATTGCACTCTTTCCTTTCCCTTCCCCTCTTTCCTTCTCCTCCTAGGCTGGCCCATATGGGGGGCGCACCAGCCCCTTATGGCTGGTGCGTTTTGTTGGGGAACGTAACATGCAATTCAAAAAAATTCCTACGCTCACGCAAGATCCATCTAGGAGATGCATAGCAACGAGAGGGGGAGAGTGTGTCCACGTACCCTCGTAGACCAAAAGCGGAAGCGTTAGGTTAACGTGGTTGATGTAGTCGAACGTATTCGCGATCCAACCAATCAAGTGCCGAATGTACGACACCTACGAGTTCAGAACACGTTCAGCTCGATGACATTCCTCGAACTCTTGATCCAGCAAAGTGTCGAGGGAGAGTTTCGTTAGCATGATGGCGTGGTGACGGTGATGGTGATGTGATCCATGCAGGGCTTCGCCTAAGCACTACGACAATATGACCGGAGGAGTAAACTGTGGAGGGGGGGCACCACACACGGCTAAGAAACAACTATTGTGCTTTGGGGTGCCCCCTGCCCCCGTATATAAAGGAGGAGGGGAGGAGGCCGGCCCTAGGGGCGTGCCCAAGTGGGGGGAAACCGACTAGGACTCCCAATCCTAGTCGCCCCACCCCTTTCCTTTCTTTCGGAGGGGGAAAGGGAAGGAGAGGGAGAGGGAGAGGGAGAAGGAGAAGGAGAAGGAAAGGGGGCACGCCCCCTCCCCTTGTCCAATTCGGACTCCCATGGGGGGGGCACCCCTTGCGGGCTCCCCTCTCTCCCCTATGGCCCATGTAAGCCTATTTCTTCCCCGGGGGGTTCCGATAACCTCCCGGTACTCCAAAAAATACCCGTAATATTTTGGAACCATTTCGGTGTCCGAATACCATCGTCCAATATATCAATCTCTACCTCTCGACCATTTTGAGACTCCTCTTCATGTTCTTGATCTCATCCCGGACTCCGAACAATCTTCGGTCACCAAAACACATAACTCATAATACAAATCGTCATCGAGCGTTAAGCGTGTGGACCCTACGGGTTCGAGAACTATGTAGACATGACTGAGACACATCTCCGGTCAATAACCAACAGCGGAATCTGGATGCTCATATTGGCTCCAACATATTCTACGAAGATCTTTATCGGTCAAACTGCAATGACAACATACGTCATTCCCTTTGTGGTCGGTATGTTACTTTCCCGAGATTCGATCGTCGGTATCCTTATACCTAGTTCAATCTCGTTACCGGCAAGTCTCTTTACTCGTTCCATAATGCATCATCGCGCAACTAAATTATTAGTCACATTGCTTGCAAGGCTTATCATGATGTGCATTACCGAGAGGGCCCAGAGATACCTCTCCGGTACTCGGAGTGACAAATCCTAATCTTGATCTATGCCAACCCAAAAAAACCTTCATGACACCTATAGATCATCTTTATAATCACCTAGTTACATTGTGATGTTTCATAGCACACAAGGTGTTCCTCCGGTATTCGGGAGTTGCATAATCTCATAGTCAAAGGAATATGTATAAGTCATGAAGAAAGCAATAGCAATGAAACTTAATGTTCATTCTGCTAAGCTAATGGGTGGTTCTTGTCCATCACATAATTCTCCTAATGATGTGATCCCGTTCATCAAATAACAACACATGTCTATGGTCTAGAAACTTAACCATCTTTGATTAATGAGCTAATCAAGTGGAGGCATACTAGGGACACTTTGATTTGAATATGTATTCACACATGTATCAAGTTTTTGGTTAATACAATTCTAGCATGAATAATTGATACGTCTCCAATGTATCTATAATTTATGAAGTATTCATGCCATGTTTACAACAATTTTATATGGTTTTGGTATGCTTTGCATGAAACTAACTCGGACTAACACGTTGTTTTCAGCAGAACTATCGTGGTGTTGTTTTTTGTGGAGAAATGAAAGTTCTCCAAATGAGCTGGATCTTTTTGATGATTTTTTTGGAACAAAAGCGGCCCCCGAAGCTTCATGGGAGGGCCAGAAGAGCCACGAGAAGGGCACAACCCACCAAGGTGAGCCTGGTGGGTCTGGCTTGCCCGGTGGGCTGTGCTCACCTCGAGGCCCATCTTTGCATGAAACCGACGCCAAAAATCCTATAAATAGAGAAACCATCAGAAATAACCCTAGATCAGAAGTTTCGCCGTTGCAAGGCTCTGTAGCCACCGAAAACCAATCTAGGCCCCATTCTAGCACCCTACTAGAGGGGGGAATCATCTCCGGTGGCCATCTTCATCATCCCGTGGCCACCACGATGAGGAGGGAGTAGTCCACCCTCGAGGCTGAGGGTTTGTACCAGTAGCTATGTGTTTAATTAATCTCTCTCTCTCTTGTGTTCTTGAGATGTCATGATCTTGATGTATCGCGGGCTTTGTTAATATAGTCGGATCATATGGTGTTTTCCCCTCTCTATTTTGTTGTGATGATTTGAGTTTTTCCCTTTGAGATTTCTTTGTTATCAGATTGAATACTTTTATGGATTTGAGAAAACTTGATATATGTCTTGCAGTTGAATACTCATGGTGACAATGAGGTAATCTATGAGTAGGGATTTGAGAACACTTGATGTATGTCTTGCAATTGAATACTCATGATTCACTTGATATGTGTTTTGGAACTCAACTTGCGGATTCCTGAGGTGACATTGGGGTAATCTATGAGTAGGGGTTGATGCACGTTCTTGTCTCTGCTTCTCCGGTAGAAATATTGGGGCACTCTTTGAAGTTCTTTGTGTTAGATTGAATATTATGAATCTGAATTTTCTTTGGTGTTATTTTAGTACGAACTCTTGGTTAGATCGATCGGAAAGAATAGCTTTGTGTTATTTTAGTACGAACTCTAGGATAGATTGATCGAAAAGAATAGCTTTGAGGTGATTTCGTACCCTACAAACAATTTCATCTTACTCCGCTAGATAGGAACTTTGGAGTGATTCTTCATTACGCATTGAGGGATGGTTATATGATCCAATTATATTAGCACTATTGAGAGATTATACTAGCGAAAGTATGGACCCTAGGCCTCATTTTCAAGCAATGCAATACCGTTTTCGTGCATGTTTACTATTTGCTACCTTGCTGTTTTTATTTATTCAGATTATAAAAATATATTTCTGCCATCCATATTACACTTTTATCACCATCTCTTCGCCGAACTAGTGCACCTATACAATTTGCCATTGTATTGGGTGTGTTTGGGACACAAGAGATTTCTTGTATTTGAATGCAGGCTTGTTTGAGAGAGTCCATCTTCAGCCTACACCTCCCACGGATTGATAAACCTTAGGTCATCCACTTGAGGAAAATTGCTACTATCCTACAGAACTCTGCGCTTGGAGGCCTAACATGAGTCTACAATAATAAAGTTGCGTAGCAGACATCAAGCTCTTTTCTTGCGCCGTTGCCGGGGAGGTTAGGTAAGAAGCACTCACATCCCGTCAACAAAGCTCTTCTGTGGCGCCGTTGCCGGGGAGGTGAGTGCTTGAAAGCATATCTTTAGGTCTTGCAATCGAATCTTTTAGTTTCTTGTTTATCACTAGTTTGGTTTATAAAACAAAACTACAAAAAACGGAGTTGAGGTTGCATCATATTATTCATCTTTATAAGGTATTTCGTGAGAATGATGGAACGAAAAATTGTGCTCAATTGATAGAAGAAGAATTCAATAAAAAATTTGGCATAAAATCTTTGAATGATGAGCATGATTGCAATGTTACTAGTATGAATTCTTTGAATATCCATGATGTTAATGATATGCAAAGCCATAAGCTTGGGGATTCTATGTTTGATGAAGATGATATTTTTAAACCCCCAAGTTTTGATGTGCAAATTTGTTATAATGATTGCATGCCTCCTATTTATGATGATTATATTGATGAAAGTGGATTTGGAGAGGACATGACTTTATTTAATGATGAATCCACTATTTTGGAAGAGGCTTCAATTGACTATGATAACAAAGTTACTATCTATGATGATTATGGTGATGACATGTATGCTATAAAGAATAATGACAACCATGGAACTTGTCATCATGATTTTAATTTTCACTCCCATGATAGTTATTTTGTTGAGTTTGCTCCCACTAATATTTATGAGAATAAATTTGCTTATGTGGAGAGTAACAAAATTTCTATGCTTATGCATCATGAAAAGAATGATTTATGTGATAGTTATATTGTTGAATTCATTCATGATGCATGCTACTGAAAATTATTATGAGGGAGAAACTTATGCTTGTAGGAATTGCAGTAATATCAAGTTTTCTCTCTATGTGTTGAAAGTTTTGAAGTTATGCTTGTTTTGCCTTACGATGCTAGTTGATTCTTGCTCCCATGAATTGTTTGCTCACAGAATCCCAATGCATAGGAAGTGGGTTAGGCTTAAATGTGCTTGCCATGTGTGTCATGATGCTCTTGTTATGTTTCAATTCTTATCTTTTATGATAGCATCATTGAAACCATCATGCCTAGCTAAAAGGCATTAAAAAAGCGCTTGTTGGGAGACAACCCAACACTTTTACCTACTGTTTTTGTGTTTTCACATGATTAAGCTACTGTAGTAATCATGTTTTATAGCTTTCATTTCAATAAAGTGCCAAGTAAAGCCTTTGGGATGCTCTACGGTGATAGTTGAATTGATCTTGCTTAAAAACAGAAACTTTTGTGCTCAGGAAAATAATTCTCATTTTTAATAGAAGCATGATAAATAATGATTCTTTTTGAAGCAGATTAATAGACAAATTGCCCAGGTTTTCCTAAATTTTCAGAATTTTTGGAGTAACATAAGTATGGTTGGAGTACAGATTACTAAAGACAGTTCTGTTTTTGACAGATTCTGTTTTCAATGCATAGTTTGCTTGTTATCTAGTTTCTATGGATTATATTGCTCAATATAAATTGTGGAAATGATATGCTACAATATGCATTGTGTGAGAAAAATTATTAATCTTGTCTTTGACAGTACCAAAGTGAAATGGTTTGCTCTTTATCATACTAACCTATCTCACGAAGTTCCATTAAGTTTTGTGTGATTGAAGTTTTCAAGTTTTGGGTGAGATGTCGATATGAGGAGAATAAGGAGTGACAAGACACTAAGCTTGTGGAATCCCAAGGCACTCCAAGTTAATATATAAGGAAGATCCAAGCAACTAAGCTTGGGGATGCCCCGGAAGGCATCCCCTCTTTCGTCTCCAACATTATCGGTAACCTCACTTGGAGCTATGTTTTCATTTGTCAGATGATATGAGTTTTGCTTCGAGTATCATTTTATTTTGTTAGGATTTGCTTTATGTTATTTAGAATAATGTTTTGCATCTTTTATTTCAATAAAAGTGGCAATGATAGCCTTTGCCATGCTTATTTTGCAAGTATACATGTTGCTGTTTGAAAACAGAAAGTTTACCATTGTTGCAAAAATTCCCTTGAAAAGTCAGACTGTGATAAAATGTTGAATTTTTTTGAAAAATAAGCTCGGATAAATTTTGTACACTGTGGTAAATTTTCATAATCTTTGGAGTTTAATAAGTATTGATACTCTTGCATTCTTTACAGACTGTACTGTTTTGGCAGGTTGCGGTTATCTTTGCATTGTTTGCATATGTTTGCTTGTTTAATGATTCTATTTGAGGATAGGAGTATTAAATATGCAGAGGCATTTAGTATGCAATGTTGAATAATAATTTTAGTGATTTGCTACAGTAGAGAATGATAAGGGTTTTGCATTGGTTTATACTAACTTAACTCACGAGTTCTTGTT
This sequence comes from Triticum aestivum, assembly GCF_018294505.1. Taxonomy (NCBI): domain Eukaryota; kingdom Viridiplantae; phylum Streptophyta; class Magnoliopsida; order Poales; family Poaceae; genus Triticum; species Triticum aestivum. The sequence continues at coordinate 128,757,811 of NC_057797.1, forward strand.
GAGTTTTGTGTGGATGAAGCTTTTGAGATTTAGGAAAACCTTGATATGTGAGGAATTAAGGAGACACAAAAGCTCAAGCTTGGGGATTCCCAAGGCACTCCAAGATAATATTTCATGAAGTCTCAAGCATTTAAGCTTGGGGATGTCCCGGTAGGCATCCCACCTTTCTTCTTCAACAATTATCGGTTAGTATCGGTTGAGCCTAAGTTTTTGCTTCTAGACATGATGTGTGCTATTATTGGAATGACATTTTATTTTGTTTTTGCTTGCTGTTTTAATAAAATACTTAGATCTGAAAGTTTTTAAATAAGAGAGAGTCCTCAAATAGCTACCCATTTACATAACTACCTGCTTGATCTTCACTTGTATCTTTTTGGAGTAGCTTGTCATTTACTCTTGTGCTTCACTTATATCCTATGAGTAAATAGTTGAATGAGTTGAATACCATGAAGTTGAAATTATATCATTTCTAGTGGTAGCTTCACATTGGGTTTAGAAAGTGAAATCTTTTGAAGTTTGACAATCACTATATTGGTCATACAAGCAATTCATGAATAATTAGTATAAGGAAGAGAACTTTCACATGCAAATACACTATCTTGGAAATCTTTTGTGATTGTGAGATCCCATCAAAATATTATATGCCAAAATTGTTGACGTTGGACAAAGAAGACAACGTAATGGTTTATGTTTGTTCATATTCACATAGAAGTTATATTGTATAGATTCTTCAACATGTGGTGCTTGCCCCCATCTTTGCTAGCCAAAAATTATGCACCAAGTAGAGATACTACTTGTGCATCCAAAAACACTTAAACCCAAATCTTATTTTCAAGAGTCCACCATACCTACCTAAGGATTGAGCAAGATCCTTCAAGTAAGTTGCCATCGGTACAATAAGGCAATAAGAATTTCTTCTATAAGTGTTCGATCATTTAGTGTAAGAGAAAATTGAGCGTTGTACGAACTTGTGATGGCAAAGAATAAAAGCGACAGACTGCATAATAAAGGTTGCTATCATAAGGGTCAATATAACGTGACGTTCTTTTGCACTAAGGGGTTGAGAATACAAATAAATAAGCGCATGGTAACCTCTGGTTCCCTCTGCGAAGGGCCTATCTTTTACTTTTCAGTATTTACTTTTATGCAAAGAGTCAAAGTTTTTATCTCTATTCCCTTTTTATTTTTCTCTTTGGCAAGCATCATGTGGTGAGGAAAGATCTAGGCACATATATCCAGTTGGATATGGGTAGCATGAGTTATCATTGTTGACATCACCCTTGAGGAGTTGGGAGGCAAAACAATAAGCCCATATCTTTCTATGTGTCTGGTTGAACCGTTTTGCTCATGTATATGCGGTGAGTGTTAGCAATCATAGAAGACTATATGATGGTTGAGTATGTGGAGCTCTTACTTAAACTTTGTTGAATAAGTTGAATTGAAATTGCTTGGTGACTGAGAACATAGGTTGTTGACTTTCAAGAGAAATCATTGTTTGAACCTTAACATGTGAATTGGTTGCTACTTTAACATGAGAAATTTTATGAGAAAGAATTGTTGTTTTCATGCTAGGAAAAGTGATTGAAATTATCACTGATCAAACTTATGGACTTTTCTAGCATTTAGACTTCATAAATTATTTCTTTTATCATTTACCTACTCGAGGACGAATAGGAATTAAGCTTGGGGATGCTGATACGTCTCCAATGTATCTGTAATTTATGAAGTATTCATGCCACGTTTACAACAATTTTATATGGTTTTGGTATGATTCGCATGAAACTAACCCGGAATGGCGCTGTTTTCAGCAGAACTACCCGTGGTGTTGTTTTTTGCGCAGAAATGAAAGTTCTCCAAATTAGCTGAAACTTTTTGATGATTTTTTTGGAACAAAAGAGGCCCCCGAAGCTTCATGGGAGGGCCAGAAGAACCACGAGGAGGGCACAACCCGCCAGGGCGCGCCTGTTGGGCCTGGCTTGCCCCGGTGGGTTGTGCTCACCTCGAGGCCCATCTTCGCTTGAAACCGATGCCAAAAAATCCTATAAATAGAGAAAGCATCAGAAATAACCCTAGATCAGAAGTTCTGCCACCGCAAGGCTCTGTAGCCACTGAAAAACCAATCTAGACCCCGTTCCGGCACCCTGCCGGAGGGGGGAATCATCTCCGGTGGACATCTTAATCATCCCGGTTGCTACCATGATGAGGAGGGAGTAGTCCACCCTCGGGGTTGTGGGTTTGTACCAGTAGCTATGTGTTCAATCTCTCTCTCTCTCTCTCTTGTGTTCTTGACATGTCATGATCTTGATGTATCGCAGGCTTTGTTAATATAGTCGGATCATATGGTGTTTTCCCCTCTCTATTTTGTTGTGATGAATTGAGTTTTTCCCTTTGAGATTTCGTTGTTATTGGATTGAATACTTTTATGGATTTGAGAACACTTGATATATGTCTTGCAGTTGAATACTCGTGGTGACAATGGGATATTGTATTGATTCACTTGATATATGTTTTCACACTCAACTCGCAGATTCCCGAGGTGATATTGGGGTAATCTATGCATAGGGGTTGATGCACGTTCTTGTCTTTGTTTCTCTAGTAGAAATATTGGGGCACTCTTTGAAGTTCTTTGTGTTGGATTGAATATTATGAATCTGAATTTGCTTTGGTGTTATTTTATTACGAAACTCTTGGTTAGATCGATCGGAACATATAGCTTTGTGTTATTTTAGTACAACCTCTAGGATAGATTGATCGGAAAGAATAGCTTTGAGTTGGTTTCGTACCCTACAAACAATTCCGTCTTATGTTCTCCGCTAGAAAGGAACTTTGGAGTGATTCTTTGTTGCACGTTGAGGGACGGTTATATGATCCAATTGTATTAGCACTGTTGTTTATTGAGAGATTGCACTAGTGAAAGTACGGACCCTAGGCCTCATTTTCAAGCATTGCAATACCATTTTTGTGCCCGTTTATTACCTGCTACCTTGCTGTTTTATTTATTCAGATTATAAAAATATATTTCTACCATCCACGTGGCACTTTTATCACCATCTCTTCGCCGAACTAGTGCACCTATACAATTTGCCATTGTATTGGGTGTGTTGCGGACACAAGAGATTTCTTGTATTTGATTGCAGGGTTGTTTGAGAGAGACCAACTTCATCATACACCTCCCACGGATTGATAAACCTTAGGTCATCCACTTGAGGGAAAATTACTATTGTCCTACAAAACTATGCGCTTGGAGGCCCAACACGAGTCTACAAGAATAAAGTTGTGTAGTAGACATGAAGCACTTTTCTGGCGCCGTTGTCGGGGAGGTTAGGTAAGCGTCACTCACATCCCATCAACGAAGCTCTTTCCTGGCGCCGTTGCCATGGAGGTGAGTGCTTGAAGGTAGATCTTTAGATCTTGCAATCGAACCTTTTAGTTTCTTGTTTATCACTAGTTTGGTTTATAAAAGAAAACTACAAAAAATGGAATTGAGGTTGCATCATATTATTCATCTTTTAATGTATTTTGTGAGAATGATGGAAAGGAAAATTGTGCTCAATTGATAGATGAAGAATTCAATAAAATGTTTGGCATAAAATCTTTGAATGATGAGCATGATTGCAATGTTGCTAGTATGAATTCTTTGAATATCCATGATGGTAATGATATGCAAAGCCATAAGCTTGGGGATGCTATGTTTTATGAAGATGGTATTTTTAGTCCCCCAAGATTTGATGTGCAAAATTGTTATAATGCATGCTTCCTATTTATGATGATTATATTGATGAAAGTGGATTTGGAGAGGACATGCCTTTATTTAATGATGAATCCACTATTTTGGAAGAGGCTTCAATTGACTATGATAACAAAGTTAATATCTATGATGATTATGGTGATGAAATGTATCCTATAAAGAATAATGATAACCAAGGAACTTGTCATCATGATTTAAATTTTCACTCCCACGATAGTTATTTTGTTGAGTTTGCTCCCACTAATATTGATGAGAATAAATTTGCTTATGTGGAGAGTAACAAAATTTCTATGCTTATGCATCATGTAAAGAATTATTTATGTGATAGTTATATTGTTGAATTCATTCATGATGCTACTGAAAATTATTATGAGGGAGGAACTTATGCTTGTAGGAATTGCAATAATATCAAGTTTCTCTCTATGTGTTGAAAGTTTTGAAGTTATGCTTGTTTTGCCTTCCTATGCTAGTTGATTCTTGCTCCCACGAATTGTTTGATCATAAAATCCCTATACATAGGAATTGGGTTAGGCTTAAATGTGCTTGCCATGTGTTTCATGATGCTCTTGTTATGTTTCAATTCTTATCTTTTACACGAGCATCATTGAAACCATCATGCCTAGCTAAAAGGCATTAAAGAAAAGCGCTTGTTGGGAGATAACCCAACACTTTTACCAGTTATTTTTGTGTGTTCACATGATTAAGATACTGTAGTAATCATGTTTTATAGCTTTCGTTTCAATAAAGTGCCAAGTAAAGCCTTTGGGATGGTTTACGGTGATAGTTGATTTGATCTTCCTGAAAAACTAAAACCTCTGCGCTCAGGAAAATAATTCTCATTTTTAACAGAAGCGTGATAAAATACTGATTCTTTTTGCAGAAGATTAATAGACAAATTGTCCAGGTTTTACTAAATTTTCAGAATTTTTGGTGTAACATAAATATGGTTGGAGTACAGATTACTACAGACAATTCTGTTTTTGACAGATTCTGTTTTCAATGCATAGTTTGCTTGTTTTCTAGTTTCTATGGCTTATATTGCTCAATATAAATTGTGGAAATTATATGCTACGGTAGTCATTGTGTGAGAACAATTATGAATCTTGTCTTTGACAGTACCAAAGTGAAATGGTTTGCTCTTTATCATACTAACCTATCTCACGAAGTTCCGTTAAGTTTTGTGTGATTGAAGTTTTCAAGTTTTGGGTGAGATGTCGATATGAGGAGAATAAGGAGTGACAAGACACTAATCTTGTGGAAGCCCAAGGAACTCCAAGTTAATATCTAAGGAAGATCCAAGCAACTAAGCTATGGGATGCCCCGGAAGGCATCCCCTCTTTCGTCTCCAACATTATCGATAACCTCACTTGGAGCTATGTTTTCATTCGTCACATGATATGAGTTTTGCTTGGAGCGTCATTTTATTTTGTTAGGATTTGCTTGATGTTATTTAGATTAATGTTTTGAATCTTTTATTTCAATAAAAGTGGCAATGATAGCCTTTGCCATGCTTATTTTGCAAGTATACATGTTGCTGTTTGAAAACAGAAAGTTTACCGATGTTGCAAAAAATCCCTAGAAAAGTCAGAATGTGATAAAATGTTGAAACTTTTTGCAAAATAAGATCTGACAAATTTTCTACAGTGTGGTAAATTTTCATAATCTTTGGAGTTTAAGAAGTATTGATACTCTTGCATTCTTTACAGACTGTACTGTTTTGGCAGACTACGATTATCTTTGCATTGTTTGCATATGTTTGCTTGTTTAATGATTCTATTTAAGGATAGGAGTATTAAATATGAAGAGGCATTTAGTATGCAATTTTGAATAATAATTTTAGTGATTTGCTACAGTAGAGAATGATAAGGTTTTTGCATTGGTTTAATGATTCTAACTTAACTCACGAGTTCTTGTTGAGTTTTGTGTGGATGAAGCTTTTGAGATTGAGGAAAACCGTGATATGTGAGGAATTAAGGAGACAAGCTCAAGCTTGGGATTCCCAAGGCACCCCAAGATAATATTTCAGGAAGTCTCAAGCATTTAAACTTGGGGATGCCCCGGTAGGCATCCCACCTTTCTTCTTTAACAATTATCAGTTAGTATCGGTTGAGCCTAAGTTTTTGCTTCCTCACATGATGTGTGTTATTATTGGAATGACATTTTATTTTGTTTTTGCTTCCTGTTTTAATAAAATACTTGGATCTGAAAGTTTTTAAATAAGAGAGAGTCCTCAAATAGCTATCCATTTACATAACTACTCGCTTGATCTTCACATATATCTTTTGGAGTAGCTTGTCATTTACTCTTGTGCTTCACTTATATCCTATGAGTAAATTGTTGAATGAATTAAATATCATGATGTTGAAACTATATCATGTCTAGTGGTAGCTTCACATTGGGTTTAGAAAGTGAAATCTTTTGAAGCTTGGCAATCACAATATTGGTCATACAAGCAATTCATGAATAACTTGAACAATACCCATGCCTTGCAACAGGATATAAATATTATATTACGTTAGCATGTGATTTACCTATCAATAATAAAGCAATTGTGTAAATAAATGTTCATCAATTTCTACCTATACCTTGTATTTTGATTAAAAGTTTGGTAAGTAAATTAAAGTGGAATTGGTTCCAAAAAAAGATAAGTAAATTAAGGTGATTGATTACCATACACATGAAAGGTTGGATGAAGGGGTGGTGGTCAGAAGAAAAGTGAAATGGGAACCTGATGTTCTTTTTAAGTAATAGAGATTAGTATAAGGAAGAGAACTTTCACATGCAAATACACTATCTTGGAAATCTTTCGTGATTGTCAGCCCCCATCAAAATATTATATGCCAAAATTGTTGACGTTGGACAAGAAAGACAATGTAATGTTTTATGTTTGTTCATATTGACATAGAAGTTATATTGTCATAGATCCTTCAACATGTGGTGCATGCCCCCCATCTTTGCTAGCCAAAAATTATGCACCAAGTAGAGATACTAATTGTGCATCCAAAAACCCTTAAACCCAAATCTTATTTTCAAGAGTCCACCATACCTACCTAAGGATTGTGCAAGATCCTTCAAGTAAGTTGTCATCGGTGCAATAAGGCAATAAAAATTGCTTCTAAAAGTGTTAGACCATTTAGTGTAAGAGAACATTGAGAGTTGTACAAACTTATGATGTGATGTCTACTACACAACCTTCTTCTTGTAGACGTTGTTGGGCCTCCAAGTGCAGAGGTTTGTAGGACAGTAGAAAATTTCCCTCAAGTGGATGACCTAAGGTTTATCAATCTGTGGGAGGCGTAGGATGAAGATGGTCTCTCTCAAACAACCCTGCAACCACACAACAAAGAGTCTGTTGTGTCCCCAACACACCCAATACAATGGTAAATTGTATAGGTGCACTAGTTCGGCGAAGAGATGGTGATACAAGTGCAATATGGATGATAGATATAGGTTTTTGTAATCTGAAAATATAAAAACAACAAGGTAATTAATGATAAAAGTGAGCACAAACGGTATTGCAATGCTTCGAAACATGGCCTAGGGTCCATACTTACACTAGTGCAAGTTCTCTCAACAATGATAACATAATTAGATCATATAACAATCCCTCAACATGCAACAAAGAGTCACTCCAAAGTCACTAATAGTGGAGAACAAATGAAGAGATTATTGTAGGGTACGAAACCACCTCAAAGTTATTATTTCCGATCAATCCATTGGGCTATTCCTATAAGTGTCACAAACAGCCCTAGAGTTCGTAGTAAAATAACACCTTAAGACACACATCAACCAAAACCCTAATGTCACCTAGATACTCCAATGTCACCTCAAGTATCCGCGGGTATGATTATACGATATGCATCACACAATCCCAGATTCATCTATTCAAACCAACACAAAGAACTTCAAAGAGTTCCCCAAAGTTTCTACCGGAGAGTCAAGACGAAAACATGTGCCAACCCCTATGCATAGATTCCCAAGGTCACAGAACCCACAAGTTGATCACCAAAACATACATCAAGTGAATCAATAGAATACCCCATTGTCACCACGGGTATCTCACACAAGACATACATCAAGTGTTCTCAAATCCTTAAAGACTCAATCGATAAGATAACTTCAAAGGGAAAACTCAATCCATTACAAGAAGATAGAGGGGGAGAAGCATCATAAGATCCAACTATAATAGCAAAGCTCGCGATACATCAAGATCATGCCATATCAAGAACATGAGAGGGAGATCAAACACATAGCTACTGGTACATACCCTCAGCCCCAAGGGTGAACTACTCCCTCCTCATCATGGAGAGCATCGGGATGATGAAGATGGCCACCGGTGATGATTCCCCCCTCTGGCAGGGTGCCGGAATAGGGTCCCGATTGTTTTTTGGTGGCTATAGAGGCTTACGGCGGCAGAACTCCTGATCTAGGTTTCTTTCTGGGGGGTTCCTGTATTTATAGGAATTTTGGCATCGGTCTCATGTCAGGGGGGGTCTCCGAGTCATCCATGAGGCAGGGGGCGCTCCCAGGGGGTAGGGTGCGCCCTCCACCCTCGTGGATGGCTCGGGACTCTTCTGGCCCAACTATTTTACTTCAGGGGCTTCTTTTGGTCCATAAAAAATCCACAAAAATTGGCAAGTCAATTGGACTCCGTTTGGTATTCCTTTTCTGTAAAACTCAAAAACAAGGAAAAAAACAAAAACTGGCACTGGGCTCTAGGTTAATAGGTTAGTCCCAAAAATCATATAAAATAGCATATAAATGCATATGAAACATCCAAGATGGATAATATAATAGCATGGAACAATCAAAATTATAGATACGTTGGAGACGTATCATGATGGCAAAGAATAAAAGCGACAAACTGCATAATAAAGGTTTCTATCATAAGGGGCAATATAACGTGACGTTCTTTTGCACTAAGGGGTTGAGCATACAAATAAATAAGCGCATGGCAACCTCTGCTTCCCTCTGCGAAGGGCTTATCTTTTACTTTTCAGTATTTACTTTTATGCACAGAGTCAAAGTTTTTCTCTCTATTCCCTTTTTATTTTTCTCTTTTGGCAAGAATAATGTGGTGAGGAAAGATCTAGGCACATATATCCAGTTGGATATGGGTAGCATGAGTTATTATTGTTGACATCACCCTTGAGGTGAATACGTTGGGAGGCAAAACAATAAGCCCCTATCTTTCTATGTGTCTGCTTGAAACGTTTTGATCATGTGTATGCGGTGAGTGTTAGCAATCATAGAAGACTATATGATGGTCGAGTATGTGGAGCTCTTACTTAAACTCTGTTGAATAAGTTGAATTGCAATTGCTTGGTGACTGAGAACATATGTTGTTGAGTTTCAAGAGAATTCATTGTTTGAACCTTAACATGTGAATTGGTTGCTACTTTAACATGAGAAAATTTATGAGAAATAATTGTTGTTTTGATGATAGGAAAAGTGATTGAAATTATCATTGATGAAACTTATGCACTTTGCTAGCATTCACACTTTATAAATTATTTCTTGGGGATTAAGCTTGGGGATGCTGATACGTCTCCAATGTATCTATATTTATGAAGTATTCATGCCACGTTTACAACAAATTTATATGGTTTTGGTATGATTTGCATGAAACTAACCCAGACTGACGCTGTTTTCAGCAGAACTACCGTGGTGTTGTTTTTTGTGCAGAAATGAAAGTTCTCCAAATGAGCTAAAACTTTTTGACGATTTTTTTGGAACAAAAGAGGCCCCCGAAGCTTTGTGGGAGGTCCAGAAGAGCCACGAGGAGGGCACAACCCACTAGGGCGCGCCTGGTGGGCGTGGCTTGCCCCGATGGGTTGTGCTCACCTCGAGGCCCATTGAGGGAGTCCTGGATTAGGGGGTGTTCGGATAGCCTAACTATACCTTCATCTGGACTCCTGGACTATGAAGATACAAGATTGAAGACTCCATCCCGTGTCCGGAAGGGACTTTCCTTGGCATGGAAGGCAAGCTTGGCGATACGGATGTTCAGATCTCCTACCATTGTAACCGACTTTATGTAACCCTAACCCTCTCCGGTGTCTATATAAACTGGAGGGTTTTAGTCCGTAGGACAAGATACACGTCAACAATCATACCATAGGCTAGCTTCTAGGGTTTAGCCTCTCTGATCTCGTGGTAGATCAACTCTTGTACTACCCATATCATCAATATTAATCAAGCAGGACGTAGGGTTTTACCTCCATCGAGAGGGCCCGAACCTGGGTAAAACTTCGTGTCCCCTGCCTCCTGTTACCATCCGGCCTAGACGCACAGTTCGGGACCCCCTACCCAAGATCCGCCGGTTTTGACACCGACATTGGTGCTTTCATTGAGAGTTCCTCTGTGTCGTCGCCATCAGGAAGGATGCCTCGCCCCGTCTTTAAAGACGGCACCGTTGCTAAGGGAGCTTTGGCTGTCGGCCAAACCCTCCAGCTAGGTCGTTTTCTTATGACCACCTGTTCGGCTTCTACGCCGACGATGACCTCTCGAGCCATCGAAAACAATCTTCATGTCAACTCGAAACTTGCCGAGCAGTTAAATCCAATAGAGCTTTCCTCCATAAACGAGCTCTTGGATCGCTTCACCGCCCTGGGAGTCGCTACGGATTACGACCAGATTGGGCCTAAAACCAATCTGAGAGAGATTAACTCTCCCCAAGCCACCCATCATGTTGCCGTGGTAGAGGGACAGTGTGGCGACCCTTCATCTATCCTAAGGACTCGCTATGTACGGATTCCCGATCCCTCCAAACCGGATGACCGCGGAGGGGAGGATATCACTCAAGACCTGAACCGGGAATCAGGCGACGGACTAGATTCATTGGACGACATCCAGGAATCCAAACTTTCGAGTTCAAAAATTCCTCGGCGTCTGAGCCTCAGAAGGGGTAAGGCTTCGGATTCAATTCCACCCACCCACCCGAACATTAGCGATCTATCCCAAATCAGGCAAGAGCCCAAAGAAATAGTACATCATTACTGGGCTAGATTCCTCCTGGTTATGCACAGGATAAAGGGCTGCCGCGAGGAAGAAGCAATTTCATCCTTCTGCAATAATTGCACGGACAAGGGAATACTCAACGCCATAAGTCGCCGTGATATTACACGCTTTGTTGACTTAGCATCCATAGTACGAAAGTACTGTGCGATGGAAAGCGCCTGGAAAACCGAAATAAAATTTCGGGACAATCCGGCCCTTAATGCAAGCCCAGTCCAAAATAAAAGGGTGCACCATCGCCAGACACCCGGGCCAAACACCAAAAGGCAAAAACCCTCTACAGGGCATGGAACCGTACTGGAAGGATGGCTTAATGGACCCTGTAAATTCATAGTACAGAGGATGCCACACCAACTCACAGCCTTAGAGCATGTTGGATACTCCGGCAGGTGGCCAAAATTGGCGAAAACCTCCTAATCCCGGAAGGCACAGAAATCCACCCCAGAGACACCAATACGGTATTAACAGTCTTCGAGACCTTTGCATCAAATAACATGCGAAAAAGGACACTCCGCAGCCTTGCCGAAGTCTACCAAGTAGCAACAATAAACCCATGGAGTGACACGGCCATTACCTTCAATGCTAGTGATGAACCTAAATTCCGAACAGCCCGAGCACCAGCCGCATTGGTCCTCAGTCCAATAGTGGACGGCTTTCGTCTCACCAAGGTACTCATGGACGACGGTAGCGGATTGAACCTCATCTACAAGGAAACTCTCCAAAAAATGGATATAGACTGGAACCGCATCACGCGAAGCAGCACAACCTTTAGGGGAATAATCCCCAGTTGGGAAGCGCGATGTACAGGAAAAATCACACTGGATGTGGTGTTCGGCACGCTGGACAATTACAGGTCCGAAGAAGTCACGTTCCACGTGGCCACATTCAGCAGTGGTTATCATGATTTGCTAGGGCGGGAAGCATTCACAATCTTCCAAGAAATACCCCATTACGAGTACATGAAGCTCAAGATGGCCGGGCCTAATGGGATCATCACTCTCACTAGTGATCCGGATGTAGCACTCCGCGCCGAAAACAAGACAGTCGCACTGGCCCTCGAGGCACTATCCGAAGCCCTAGCGGCCGAGGAACTGACTGCGCTGCGCTCTACCGTGAATAGGGATGACGTGGTACTCGACAAAAGATCCAAGTCCACCTCCTTTAAACCAGCGGACGAAATAGTCAAATTCCAAGTCCATCCAACGGACCCCAACAAAACAGCTTCCATCGGGGCACAATTAAACCCTGATGTCGACGCCGCATTGCGAGAGTTCCTACGGGAGAACTGGGACATTTTCGCCTGGCATCCTTCGGACATGCCAGGAATCCCACACAGGCTGGCCGAGCACAGCTTAAATATCCAAACAGGATTCAAACCTGTCAAACAGGCTCTTCGGCGTTTTTCCGAACCTAAGAGACAGGCTATGGGAGAGGATCTAGCAAAGCTATTGGAGGCCGGATTCATCAGGGATATAAAACATCCGGACTGGCTAGCAAACCTGGTGATGGTACCAAAGAAGGACAAATCCTGGCGCCTGTGTGTCGATTTTAAAGACCTCAACAAGGCTTGCCCAAAGGATCCCTTCCCTCTCCCCCGCATCGATCAAATTATCGATGCCACCGCAAGACACGATTCGTTGTGTTTCCTCAACACATATTCTGGCTACCATCAAATCAAGATGGCAGAATCAGACCAAGCCGCAATAGCATTTATCACACCATACGGGCCATTCTGCTTCAGCACGATGCCCTTCGGGATCAAAAACGCCGGCGCAACATATCAGCGCATGATTCAGACATGTCTGGCAAGCCAGATCGGTAAAATAGTGGAGGCATACGTAGATGATGTGGTCGTCAAAACAAGACATGTTGAATCTCTAGTAGACGACTTGAGGCTCACATTTGATAATCTCCGAACATACGACATCAAGCTCAACCCGGAAAAATGCGTTTTCGGCGTCCCAGTCGGAAAGCTCTTGGGCTTCATTGTATCCAATAGAGGAATTGAAGCAAATCCAGCCAAGATCCGAGCTCTGTCGCAATTGGATATCCCAAAGGACCTCAAACAAATACAAAAGTTAACCGGATGTGTGGCGGCTCTAAGCCGCTTTATCTCCCGCCTGGGAGAAAAGGCCCTTCCCCTTTACCGCCTCCTTCGGTGCACCGAACACTTCAAATGGACGGACGCAGCCATGGCCGGACTCGACGAAATAAAAGCCATACTGGCAACAAACCCAGTCCTGGCCGCGCCAAACACCGGCGAACCAATGCTATTGTACATCGCAGCAACACATCAGGTTGTAAGCGCAGTGCTCGTCGTCGAACGAGAAGAGGACGGACACAAATTCCCCCTTCAAAGGCCTATCTATTATGTGTCCACTGTCCTCACTCCCTGCAAATCATGGTACCCGCATTATCAAAAGATTGCGTACGTGGTATTCATGGCATCCCGGAAGCTACGACACTACTTTCAAGAGTGTTCGATAACAGTAGCCTCGGAAGTACCACTTAACGACATTATCAACAACCATGACGCAACGGGATGGATTGCGAAATGGGCCATCGAGCTCCTCCCATTCTACATAACTTATAAGCCACGACGAGCCATCAAGTCACAAGTTTTGGCCGATTTCGTCGCAGAATGGACGGAGGCCGAACTCCCTAAAGAGTACGGCACATATTCAAATTGGATCATGCATTTTAACGGCTCCAAAATGTTAGCCGGGCGGGGGGCTGGTGTCATTCTGACATCCCCCACAGGAGACACAATTCAATACATACTACAGATTCTGTACACGGACTCGAACAACGCAGCCGAATACGAGGCTCTTCTACATGGTCTCTGGATGGCAGTATCCATGGGCATCCAACGCCTAGAGGTGCGCAGGGACTCGAACCTTGCAATATCCCAAATAAATAGAGACTTCGATGCCAAGGATCTGAAAATGGCAGCTTACCACAACACCATCCTAAAAATGTCAGCTCGGTTCGAGGGGCTTGAATTTCACCATATAGCCCGGGAAAATAATCAGGCGGCAGATGTCCTGGCACGCATCGGCACAAAACGCGATGTAGTCCCCCCCCAACATCTTCTTGGAAAGGCTTTTTAAGCCATCCGTGGCATGGGAAGGGGAGCCGAACAATAACAGCCCGGACCCAACCGCACCGCCCGACTCTGAGCATTCTGACACAATCGGTGGCTCTGCCATTGAAGTAACACTTTCAGCCAACGTAATAATGGCCGTCATTGCCCTATGGACGGAACCATTCCTCGCCTACCTTACTAGGCAGGTACTCCTCGAGGACCAGAATGAGGCACGCTGCATAGTGCGGCGATCCAAAGCCTACAGAGTCTACGAGGGGGAGCTTTATAAGAAAAGCACTACCGGAGTCCTTCAAAGGTGCATCTCCGAAAAGGAGGGGCGGAATCTCCTGGCTGAAATCCATGTCGGACTCAGCGGTCATCACGCTGCAGCCCGATCTCTGGTAAGCAAGGCCTTCTGTACAAGTTTTTATTGGCCGACGGCCCGGGAAGACGCTCAGGACTTAGTCCAGCGATGCACCGGTTGCCAGCTCTTTGCAAACCAAAGCCATATGCCACCCACCGCCCTCCAAACTATCCCCATCACTTGGCCCTTTGTGGTCTGGGGGCTTGATATGGTTGGACCCCTTAAAGGCGGAACCCACAAGCACAAGTACCTACTCGTCATGGTGGATAAGTTCACCAAATGGATAGAAGCCAAGCCTGTTAAGACGGCTGAATCCGGGCCTGTGATAGACTTCATATCCAGGGTTGTACACCGTTACGGCGTCCCCCACAGCATCATCACTGATAATGGCACGAACTTTACGGCCGACGAGGTAAAACTCTGGCGCAAAAACTTGGGCATCAAGCTCGATTACGCTTCTGTCTATCACCCACAGACTAACGGCCAGGTCGAACGTGCAAACGGTCTTATCATGAGAGGCATTAAACCCAGATTAGTATGATCCCTCAAGGAATCTAACACACACTGGGTAGAGGATCTCGACTCCGTACTCTAGGGGCTGCGGACCACACCGAATCGCACCACCGGATATACACCATTCTTCATGGTGTACGGCGCGGAGGCAGTTTTGCCCTGCGACATAATTCATGACTCACCTCGAGTGCGCATGTACGAAGAAAGAGAAGCCGAGCTCGATCGGCAGGACAGTTTGGACGCAATAGAGGAGGAGCGTGACGCGGCAAAAGCCCGTTCCGTATTTTATCAACAGCAGGCTCGAAGATACCAAGCAGAGAAGTACGGGCCAAAAATTACAACGTTGGCGAATTAGTTCTACGCCTGTCGGACAAGAAAAAGGACAAACTCAAGCCCAAGTGGGAAGGTCCCTTCATCATCGACCAAGTCCTGACTGGTGGTGCGTACCACCTGCGAAGTGCATCGGATAACCGACTCGAGCCGAACCCATGGAACGCAGCCCGCCTCCAAAGATTCTATGCCTAGCGCCGGATCATGTGTTCTTCTCCTTACTCTGTCCATTTTTTATATATACCTTCTGTCTTGCATTTCTCTCCTTCTCTCTCTCCTTCCCTCTTATAGCCTTTAGAGGCTCACAAAGTGACGCGCTATCCGCGCTCAGCAAACCTGGGGGCTTCTTTCAACAGAAGCTTATTTCTACGGGCTTCACGCCCAACACATGTGTCAAACTTCCGCGTGTACCTTTTATTCACCACTATATGCATCGATATGACTTAAGTTTTGGCCAAGCTGGGTTGCCTGGCTCCTATGCTTACCCTTACATTCCCGATTGTTCAGCTAGGCGGTAAAGGAAGCACCTCTGCGATTGTTACTGCCGGGTCAGCCGGACGTGTACCTCAGACTGGGTGAAGCCGAAAGCTAGCATTCTTAAGGGAATATTCGGTCGATGAACTAAAGACGATCTTTTTTATTTTTTCCACGTGCCCCCAGATGTTTTTCCTGCGTTTCTCTTTGCAGCATGGACATGCACTTTAGGGCATGCCTCCCAGGGAAAGGAACCCCTAACGGAACTATTCTCCCTGGAAGATGTTTCTTACTAACCATGTAATATAACATAACTAGTCGGGCACTTGTCTGTTCACGCCATAATGACCCCTACGCCTGGTCTCCACGCATTTCCCGGTTCCTATATAACCGCACGGGAATTCGGACACACTCCGTACCATCAGGTCTCGAGGCTGAAGCGAAAAGGTCGGCCATGACAAACGATCTACAATCCGGCTAGAAGGCATTATAAATGTCAATTAAATTACATAGTCATTTTGACTGATTGTACTCCTCTTCAATACCATCTAACATGCTGTCTAATTTACAGTCCTGCTGGGAATACTTTGCGGCCAACTCTACTTGGCCGTATACTAAGCTCATAGGGATCTTCTTCCCATCGGGCCCTATAGGACCAACCTCGGCCATATGGTTGGGGTCGGCCTGTGAATACCGCGTCTTCACCATGGCCCAGGCCTCCCTAGCGCCTTGACGGCAGGCTGATATCTTCCACAACTGGAAGCACCGCCGTGCTCCCCTCAGCTTCTCCGCAAGCTCTCCAAGACCTTCGGGGGTGGAGACGGATGGCCACAGGACCTGGGCGACACCTCGCATCGCCTGCTGAACTCGATCGAGCAATTGCAAGAACTCGGGAAGAAGGTCACCCGTAGAACCGGGCATCTCCTCTGCAGGACGACCTGTTAACATACCTACGGACATTGCTCTGTTAATCAACGGCACCACCGAACTTTCTTTTAAAAGGTTCGTTCAAGCACTTACTAAATATGCCGCGCCGAAGCCGCTGATTCTCCTTCACGGAGTCTGACAGCTGGGCACGAACATCTTTTAGCTCGACGCCCAGCCGGGTGTTGGCATCTTGGAGAACGTTCTTCTCCCCCATCACCTTTAACAGCACCCTCTCACCAGCCTTTAGTTGGCGTTCGAGGTATTGCCTTTCCGGATTCAATCCGGCGCCATCTGCAATTTTATTTGTCAGATTCGCACGAAAGTCGTGCTTCGCCACATACTTATCTTTCGAAATGTATATTACCATAGGGGGTCTCCTTAGGCTCCCCTGCCGCGGCTAGTGCGGCCTCCAGTTGGGCTTTGCACTCTCCAGCTCCTGGGTCAGTAGGGAATTCTTTTCTGTAAGAACCTGCATTTCAAATGATCCTTAAACCAGTTATTCTAACTGTTTTCAGTCTCGGGGGCTACTGCTACATATATATTTACCAAAATTTTCTTACCCGTATGTCTTTTACATATTGCTCCGTGGCTCTGGCTAGACCATTTTGAGCGGCACGAAGGTGCGCATCTCCCGAATTGAAGGCATCTAATGCCTCTTGGGAGAAGCAAGCGTCGCGAAGAATTGTCCGGCGACGCCTGTGGTTCATGGCACTTTCCACCTCTGAGTTGGTGGCAGATAACCCGTCCGCATCCTCCATCGGAGGAACGTCTGGCACATGCCTTGCGTTCACTTCCGCCCCCGGACCAGGCTGTGGAGCCTGGCCGGTGGAGGCGCGATTAACAGCCTCTCCGGATATAGTCCGGCGAGGTCTCTTTGTCCTGAAAAGGGCACGAGTGTCAAGTGTGCCTCGAAGGTATAACAACTGGGATAAAGGGGCGCGCCATACCTTCGCGCTGACGCCTCGGTCCGGACTGCACCTCTTTTCTGCCCATGGGGCCCTGCAGCCCCTGGTTGGTTTGTCGCCGCAGGTTTGGCTTCTGCCTCAAAAACCTCCCCTGCAAAGTTCGGTTGCAATCAGGAAATTAAACACGCGTGGACGGACCCCTGTCCGGGGTACAGGGACTTCAGTCTCAGGTACCTGGTGTGTTCGGATTAGCCCTGGGTAATCAGCCGTAATGGCCACCAGGGCGTTGTCCTCGCTCAATTGATGGAACACTCCATCAATCAGCTCCACAGATATGTCCGGATCCTCTTGAGAGGCCGGGTCAAGAGACCGTCCTGAGTCCTCGGGTTGTGGAGGCGGGCTGCTTATGTCCTTAACGGCCCGGCGCAGTTTCTACGTTGAAGTCATCAGACTAAGTATTTAACAATGGGAACACTAAACGGATGAGCAAGTAAATGCGACCACTTACCCAGCTTGGGGGATTGTGCATAGAGAATCCACCCTATGGGTTGACGTGGAGAAATTCCTCCTCTTCTCCCTTGTACAAAGTGGATAAGATCTTTAATAGAGCGGCAACTGAATCTGGCCCTTTACGGCCGTAGCGGGTGGCGTCGTCCTCCCCGTTGAAATCCCACATGGGGTGGCTTCTGTACTGAAGCGGCTGCACCCCCCGCATGATGCATTCGGCCATAACTCAGATCATGGTTAGTCCGGAATGGGCCAACAATCTTATTCGGCCCATGAGATAAACGATGTCCCTATCACTTCCCCTTTGAGGGCTCTGTGGACACCAGCTTAGGCGCTTCTTTAAAGGAGCACTATCGAACTCTGGGAGGCCGATCCGGATAGGATCCGGCAGCGGGACGTCTTCTATATAGAACCATTCCGAGGGCCAGTCTTCGGACGCCTTCTTTGGGGTTCCGGACAGATATCCGGTCCCGGCGATGCGCCATACTTCGGCTCTACCCACTTGATACATTGACCCTTTCTTGGAACGGGGCACGAGGTAAAATAGCTCCTTCCACAGTCCAAAATGAGCTTCAATACCAAAGAACAGCTCGCAGAGGGCTACAAAGCCCGCGATATGCAATACTGAGGCAGGCGTGAGATGATGTAGCTGGAGGCCGTAGAACTCCAGCAGCCCCCGGAGAAACAGGTGGATGGGAAATCCGAGCCCCCTTATTAAGTAAGGAACAAGGCACACCCGCTCTCCTTTGGATGGATTAGGGGCATTCTCTTCTTGCTCTCCGTCGTTGTAGACGGTAAGACCGACTCGGACCGGGACCTTATAGGCCGGGGGAGAAATCCCTTGGTCTGAAGCGTCACTAGCTCGCTATGCGGAGTAGAACATCTCTCCCAATATCCAGGCTTAGGGCTAGAAGGGCGAGAGGAGGAGTTGCGGCGGCTGGCCATGGTGGAATGGACCTTTGATGAATGCGCTCTGATGAACACTCGTGGAGGGGAGAAGGTGTGGATTGGATCTAAATCCTCGTCCCCTTAAAAAGGGCAACTCATTTACATGGCTAGGGGTGTGAACATAAAAACACTTAGACTTTTCATATTCGTTTGGCACATGGAAAGCGGCCATTATTGGGTGTAGAAGCCGAGGAGTGCAACATCTACAAGAAATCGGACTTTATTCAAACAGGTACACGGAATTTGGAGGAGAACCCGCCTTGCAATGCCGAAGACAATCTGCGCGCCGGACTCATCGTCATTGAAGCCTGGTTCGGGGGCTACTGAGGGAGTCCTAGATTAGGGGGTGTTCGGATAGCCGAACTATACCTTCAGCCAGACTCCTGGACTATGAAGATACAAGATTGAAGACTCTGTCCCGTGTCCGGAAGGGACTTTCCTTGGCGTGGAAGGCAAGCTTGGCGATACGGATGTTCAGATCTCCTACCATTGTAACCGACTTTATGTAACCCTAACCCTCTCCGGTGTCTATATAAACCGGGGGGTTTTAGTCCGTAGGACAAGATACACGTCAACAATCATACCATAGGCTAGCTTCTAGGGTTTAGCCTCTCTGATCTCGTGGTAGATCAACTCTTGTACTACCCATATCATCAATATTAATCAAGCAGGACGTAGGGTTTTACCTCCATCGAGAGGGCCCGAACCTGGGTAAAACTTCGTGTCCCCTGCCTCCTGTTACCATCCGGCCTAGACGCACAGTTCGGGAGCCCCTACCCGAGATCCGCCGGTTTTGACACCGACACCCATCTTTGCGTGAAACCGAGGACAAAAAATCCTATAAATAGATAAACCATCAGAAATAACCCTAGATCAGAAGTTCCACCGCCGCAAGGCTCTGTAGCCACCAAAAAACAATCTAGACCCCATTATGGCACCTTGTCGGAGGGGGGAATCATCTCCGGTGGCCATCTTCATCATCCCAGCGGCCACCACGATGAGGAGGGAGTAGTCCACCCTCGGGGCTAAGGGTTTGTACCAGTAGCTATGTGTTTAATCTCTCTCTCTCTCTCTCTCTCTCTCTCGTGTTCTTGAGATGTCATGATCTTGATGTATCATGGGATTTGTTAATATAGTCGGATCATATGGTGTTTTCCCCTCTCTATTTTGTTGTGATGAATTGAGTTTTTCCCTTTGAGATTTTGTTGTTATCGGATTGAATACTTTTATGGATTTGAGAACACTTGATATATGTCTTGCAATTGAATACCCGTGGTGACAATGGGGTATCTCATTGATTCACTTGATATATGTTTTGGCACTCAACTCACGGATTCCCAAGGTGACATTGGGTTAATCTATGCATAGGGGTTGATGCACGTTCTTGTCTTTGTTTCTCCGGTAGAAATCTTGGGGCACTCTTTGAAGTTCTTTGTGTTGGATTGAATATTATGAATCTGAATTTTCTTTGGTGTTATTTTAGTACGAACTCTTGGTTAGATCGATCGGAAAGAATAGCTTTGTGTTATTTTAGTACGAACTATAGGATAGATTGATCGGAAAGAATAGCTTTGAGGTGGTTCCGTACCCTACAAACAATTCCGTCTTATGTTCTCCGCTAGATAGCAACTTCGGAGTGATTCTTCGTTGCAGGATGAGGGACGGTTATATGATCCAATTATATTAGCACTGTTGAGAGATTACACTAGCGAATGTACAGGCCCTAGGCCTCATTTTCAAGCATTGCAATACCATTTTTGTGTCCGTTTACTATTTGCTACCTTGCTATTTTTATTTATTCAGATTATAAAAATATATTTCTACCATCCATATTACACTTTTATCACCATCTCTTTGCCGAACTAGTGAACCTATACAATTTGCCATTGTATTGGGTGTGTTGGGGACATAAGAGATTTCTTGTATTTGATTGCAGGGTTGTTTGAGAGAGACCATCTTCATCCTACACCTCCCAGGGATTGATAAACCTTAGGTCATCCACTTGAGGGAAAATTGCTACTGTCCTACAAAACTCCGCGCTTGGAGGCCCAACACGAGTCTACAAGAATAAAGTTGCATAGTAGACATCAATAATAAACATTTATCATGATATTAGGAAATATAAATAACAACTTTATTATTGCCTCTAAGGCGTATTTCCTTCAGTCTCCCACTTGCACTAGAGTCAGTAATCTAGTTCACATCGTCATGTGATTTAACACCAATAGTTCAAATCTTTATGTGATTAGTTCACATCTCCATGTGACTAACACCCAAATGGTTTACTAGAGTCAATAATCTAGTTCACATCGCTATGTGGTTAACACCCAAAGAGTACTAAGGTGTGATTATGTTTTGCTTGTAAGAGAAGTTTAGTCAACGGGTCTGCCACATTCAGAGCCGTATGTATTTTGCAAATTTTCTATGTTCTGTCTACAATGCTCTGCATGGAGCTACTCTAGCTAATTGCTCCCACTTTCAATATGTATGCAGATTGAGGTTCAGAGTCATCCGGATCGGTGTAAAATCTTGCATTGACGTAACTCTTTCTCATCTCCATAACCGAGAAATATTTCCTTAGTCCTCTTAGGTAACTAAGGATAACTTTGACCGTTTTCCAGTGATCCACTCCTAGATCACTATCGTACCCCTTTGCGAAACTCATGGAAAGGTAAACAATAGGTCTGGTACACAATATAGCATACTTTATAGAACCTATGGTTGAGGCATAGGGAATGACTTCCATTCTCTTTCTATTTTCTGACGTGGTCAGGTTTTGACTCTTACTCAACTTCACACCTTACAATACAGGCAAGAACACCTTTTTGACTGATCAATTTTGAACTTCTTCAAAATCTTGTTAAGGTATGTGCTTTGTGAAAGTCCTATTAAGCATCTCGATCTATCCCTATAGATCTTGATGCCCAATATATAAGTAGCTTCACTGAGGTGTTTCATTGAAAAACTCTTATTCAAGTATCCTTTTATGCTATCCAAAAATTCTATATCATGTCCAATCAACAATATGTCATCCACATATAATATTAGAAATGCTACAGAACTCCCACTCACTTTCTTGTAAATACATGCTTCTCCAAAAGTCTGTATAAGCCATATGCTTTGATCACACTATGAAAGCGTATATTCCAACTCCGAGAGGCTTGCACTAGTCGATAAATGGATCACTGGAGCTTGCACACTTTGTTAGCACCTTTAGGATCGACAAACCCTTCTGGTTGCATCATATACAACTCTTCTTTAATAAATCCATTAAGGAATGCAGTTTTGACATCCATTTGCCAAATTTCATAATCATAAAATGCGGCAACTGCTAACATGATTCGGACAGACTTTTAAGCATCGATACGAGTGAGAAAATCTCATCATAGTCAACACCTTGAACTTGTCGAAAATGTTTTGCGACAATTTTAGCTTTGTAGATAGTAACACTACTATCAGCTTCCGTCTTCCTCTTGAAGATCCATTTATTCTTAATGACTCACCAATCATTGGGCAAGTCAATCAAAGTCCATACTTTGTTCTCATACATGGATCCCATCTCAGATTTCATGGCATCAAGCCATTTCGCGGAATCTGGGCTCATATCGCTTCCTCATAGTTCGTAGGTTTGTCATGGTCTACTAACATGAATTCCAGAATAGGATTATCATACCACTCTGGTGCGGAACATACTCTAGTTGACCTACGAGGTTCGGTAGTAACTTAATCTGGAGTTTCATGGTCATCATCATTAGCTTCCTCAATAATTGGTGTAGGCATCACTGGAACTGATTTCTGTGATGAACTACTTTCCCATTCTAGAGAAGGTACAACTACCTCATCAAGTTCCACTTTCCTCCCACTCACTTCTTTCGAGAGAAACTCCTTCTCTAGAAAGGATCCATTTTTAGCAACAAATATCTTGCCTTCGGATTTGTGATAGAAGGAGTGCCCAACAGTTTCTTTTGGGTATCCTATGAAGACGCACTTCTCCGATTTGGGTTCAAGCTTATCAGGCTGAAACTTTTTCACATAAGCATCACAACCCCAAACTTTAAGAAACGACAGCTTATGTTTCTTGCCAAACCACAGTTCATACAGTGTCGTCTCAAGGATTTAGATGGTGCCCTATTTAACATGAATGCAGTTGTCTCTAATGCATAACCCCAAAACGATAGTGGTAAATCAGTAAGAGACATCATAGATCGCACCATATCCAATAAAGTACGGTTACAACGTTTGGACACACCATTACGTTGTGGTGTTCCAGGTGGCATGAGTTGTGAAACTATTCCACATTGTTTTAAATGAAGGCCAAACTCGTAACTCAAATATTCGCCTCTGCGATCAGATCGTAGAAACTTTATTTTCTTGTTACGATGATTCTCCACTTCACTCTGAAATTCTCTGAACTTTTCAAATGTTTCAGACTTGTGTTTAATTAAGCAGATATACCCATATCTGCTCAAACCATGTGTGAAGGTTAGAAAATAATGATACCCGTCGCGAGCCTCAACACTCATCGGACTGCATACATCGGTATGTATTATTTCCAATAAGTCGGTGGCTCGCTCCATTGTTCCGGAGAACGGAGTCTTAGTCATCTTGCCCATGAGGCATGGTTCACAAGTATCAAATGATTCATCATCAAGTGATTCCAAAAATCCATCCGCATGGAGTTTCTTCATGCGCTTTACACCAATATGACCTAAACGACAGTGCCACAAATATGTTGCACTATCATTATCAACTTTGCATCTTTTGGCATCAATATTATGAATATGTGTATCACTACGACCGAGATTCAATAAACCATTCACCTTGGGTGTATAACCATAGAAGGTTTTATTCATGTAAACAGAACAACATATATTCTCTCACTTAAATGAATAACCGCATTGCAATAAACATGATCTAATCATATTCGTGCTCAACGCAAACACCAATAACATTTACTTCAGGTTCAACACTAATCTCGAAGGTAGAGGCAGTATGCGATGGTGATCATATCAACCTTGGAATCACTTCCAACACACATCGTCACTTCGCTCTTGACTAGTCTCTGTTCATTCTACAACTCCTGTTTTGAGTTACTAATCTTATCAACTAAACCGGTATCAAATACCCAGGGGCTAGTATGAACACTAGTAAAGTACACATAAATAACCTGTATATCAAATATACCTTTGTTCACTTTGCCATCCTTCTTATCCGCCAAGTATTTGGGGTAGTTCCGCTTCCAGTGACCATTCCCTTTGCAGTAGAAGCACCTAGTTTCAGGCTTAGGTCTAGCTTTGGGCTTGTTCCCGGGAGTGGCAACTTGCTTGCCATTCTTCTTAAAGTTCCCTTTCTTTCCCTTGCCCCTTTTCTTGAAACTAGTGGTCTTGTTAACCATCAACACTTGATGCTCTTTCTTGACTTCTACCTTCGCCGATTTCAGCACTGTGAAGAGCTTGGGAATTGTTTTCGTCATCCCTTGCATATTATAGTTCATCACGAAGTTCTAGTAACTTGGTGATAGTTACTAGAGAACTGTTTCACTCACTATCTTATCTGGAAGACTAACTCCCACTTGATTCAAGCGATTGTAGTACCCCAAACATTCTAAGCACATGCTCACTAGCTGAGTTGTTCTCCTCCATCTTGTAGGCAAAGTACTTGTCAGAGGTCTCCTACCTCTTAACACGGGCATGAGTCTGAAATATCATTTTCAGCTCTTGAAACATCTCATATGCTCCATGGTGTTCAAAACATTTTTGAAGTCCTGGTTCTAAGCCGTAAAGCATGGTGCACTAAACTATCAAGTAGTCATCATACCGAGCTTGTCAAACGTTCATAACATCTGCATTTGCTCCTGCAATAGGTATGTCACCTAGAGGTGCATCAAGGACATAATTCTTCTTTGCAGCAATGAGGATAATCCTCAGATCATGGACCCAGTCCGCATCATGGCTACTATCATTTTTCAACATAGTTTTTCTCTAGGAACATATCAAAAATAAAAAGGGGAGCTATACGTGAGCTATTGATCTACAACATAGATATGCAAATACTATCAGGACTAAGTTCATGATAAATTAAGTTCAATTAATCAAATTACTAAAGAACTCCCACTTAGATAGACATCCCTCGAGTCATCTAAATGATCAAGTGATCCATATCAACTAAACCATGTCCGATCATCACGTGAGATGGATTAGTTTTCAATCTTGAACATATCTATGTTGATCATATCTACTATATGATTCACGTTTGACCTTTCGGTCTCGGTGTTCCGAGGCCATGTGTGTACATGCTAGGCTCGTCAAGTTTAACCCAAGTATTCCGCACGTGCAAAACTGTCTTGCACCCATTGTATTTGAACGTAGAGCTTATCACACCCGATCATCACGTGGTGTCTCAACACGACAAACTGTCGCAATGGTGCATACTTAGGGAGAACACTTATACCTTGAAATTTAGTGAGGCATCATCTTATAATGCTACCGCCGTACTAAGCAAAATA
Organism: Triticum aestivum; assembly: GCF_018294505.1. Classification (NCBI taxonomy): domain Eukaryota; kingdom Viridiplantae; phylum Streptophyta; class Magnoliopsida; order Poales; family Poaceae; genus Triticum; species Triticum aestivum. The sequence continues at coordinate 128,783,134 of NC_057797.1, forward strand.
AGATGCATAAAAGATAAACATCACATGCAATAAAAATATGTGACATGATATGGCCATCATCATCTTGTGCCTTTGATCTCCATCTCCAAAGCACCGTCATGATCTACATCGTCACCGGCTTGACACCTTGATATCCATCTAGCATCGTTGTCGTCTCGCCAAATATTGCTTTTCATGGTGATAAAGTAAAGCAATTGCATGTCAATTGCATTTCATACAATAAAGCGACAACCATAAGGCTCCTGCCAGTTGCCGATAACTTTTACAAAACATGATCATCTCATACAATAAGGTATATCACATCATGTCTTGACCATATCACATCACAACATGCCCTGCAAAAACAAGTTAGACGTCCTCTACTTTGTTATTGCAAGTTTTACGTGGCTGCTACGGGCTTCTAGTAAGAACTGTTCTTACCTACGCATCAAAACCACATTGGTGTTTCGTCAAGTTTGTTGTTTTAACCTTTGACAAGGAACAGCCATAGTCAAATTTGATTCAACTAAAGTTGGAGAAACAGATACCCGCCAGCCACCTTTATGCAAAACAAGTTGCATGTCTGTCGGTGGAACTGATCTCATGAACATGGTCATGTAAGGTTGGTCTGGGCCGCTTCATCCAACAATACCGCTGAATCAAAATAAGACATCAGTGGTAAGCAGTATAGCTATCACCACCCACAAATCTTTGTGTTCTACTCGTGCATATCATCTACGCATAGACCTGGCTCAAATGCCACTGTTGGGGAACATAGCATGCAATTCAAAAAAATTCCTACGCTCACACAAGATCTATCTAGGAGATTCATAGCAACAAGAGGGGGAGAGTGTGTCCACGTACCCTCGTAGACCGAAAGTGGAAGCGTTAGGTTAACGCGGTTGATCACTACAAAAAAAGACACATCCATGACATTTTGGGCCAAACGGATTTTTTTGCTGTCATACCTATGACATTTCTATGATGATAATTGTGACAAAACCCGGTGATAACCCACAAGTATAGGGGATCAATTGTAGCCTCTTTCGATAAGTAAGAGTGTCGAACCCAGCAAGGAGCTAAAGGTAGAACAAATATTCCCTCAAGTTCTATCGACCACCGATACAACTCTACGCACGCTTAACATTTGCTTTGCCTAGAACAAGTATGAAACTAGAAGTACTTTGTAGGTGTTTTTGGATAGGTTTGCAAGAATATAAAGAGCACATAAATAAAAACTGGGGGCTGTTTTAGGTAAAGAAGCAGTAAAGTTAGTATAGCGAGTGTGGAAAAGTGGTGGTAGGAGTTGCGAAATTGTCCCTAAGCAATTGACTACTTTAATAGACTGATAGCAAGTTTTATGTGGGAGAGGCCACTGCTAGCATGTCATCCCTGACTTGGAATTCTATGCACTTATGATTGGAACTATTAGCAAGCATCCGCAACTACTAACGTTCATTAAGGTAAAACCCAACCATAGCATTAAGATATATTGGTCCCCCTTCAATCCCGTATGCATCAATTTCTATGCTAGGTTGAAGCTTCTGTTACTCTTGCCCTCCAATACATAGTCCTATCAACATACAACTAACCCTATGGTGTGATCCATGCGTGCGCTCATATGATGGGCACCAAAGGACAACAAAATAACCACAAGCAAATTAAATCAATCATAGTAATTCACCAATCATCGATAGGACAACGAAAATGTACTCAGACATCATAGGATGGCAACACATCATTGGGTAATAATATAATGCATAAAGCACCATGTTCAACTAGATGGTACAGCGGGTTGCGGGAGAGTGGACCGTTGTAGATAGAGGGGGGAAGGTGATGGAGATGTTGGTGGAGATGGCGTAGGTGTTGGTGTAGATTGCGGTGATGATGGCCCGGCGACGTTCCGGTGCCACCGAAAGAGAGGGGAGAGGGCCCCCTTCTTATTATTCTTCCTTGACCTCCTCCCTAGATGGGAGAAGGGTTTCCCCTCTGTTCCTTGGTCTCCATGGCATGGGAGGGGCGAGAGCCCCTACGAGATTGGATCTGTCTCTCTGTCTCTCTTTGTTTCTGCGTTCCTGGATTCTGCCCTTTCACCGTTTCTTATATATCCGGAGATCCGTAACTCCGATTGGATTGAAACCTTCGCCCAGATTTTTCTCCGAAAATTAGCTTTCTTGCGGCCAAAGAAGAGTAGAAACCGCCTTACGGTGGGACCACGAGGGTCAGGGGCGCGCCTAGGGGGGCAGGCGTGCCCCCTGCCTCGTGGCCCCCTCGGACACCTTCTCGCGTTGATTCTTCTTCCCGTGTTTCACAAATATTCCGAAAATATGCTCCGTCTGTTTTTATCCCATTTGGACTCCGTTTGATATGGATTTTCTGCGAAACAAAAGAACATGCAACAAACAGGAACTGCCACTGGGCACTGGATCAATATGTTAGTCCGAAAAATAGTATAAAAAGTTGCCAAAAGTATATGAAAGTTGTAGAATATTGTCATGGAACAATCAAAAATTATAGATACGACGGAGATGTATCACCCGGTATCATCACAGATATGGTGGGCTCCTACTTCTATGACAAAAAATCATGACAGAAAATGGACTTTTCATCCTGGGTGGGTCGGAGACGCAGCTGCATGACATTCTTTGGGCCGTCCATGACGGGAAAACATGGTAGAAGCAAGGGCGAGGAAAATATCGGGGAGTTCTCGGTTACGGTGGCTGGTCAGGGGCCGAGCGATGCGTGTTTCTCTCGTACGTACACGCATGTGTGCGAGGCGTTGCGCTCTAACTGAACCCGAGCGAGGCGTTGGGCTCTAACTGAACCCAAGCGATTGCACTGCAGGCTACGCGTTACTGAACCTGAGCGATCGATCGATAACTGTTAACTGAACCCGATCGAGCGATTCCTTCGCTACTGCTGCTAATTGAAGCCGATCGATGCTGCCTCTGGATGAAAAGTGAGCGTTGTTGGGGGTTTGGATGAACATTTCCCAGTGGGGGTTGGATGAATAGGAACCCGTGGTAGTAGAGGCTGTTGCCACTGGATGAACAGTACCCTGATTGATCGAGCCGGTGGGTGAACAGGACCCCGTGGAGGGCTAGATGAATAGTAGCCAGTGGAGGGCTGGTTGAACAGTAGCCGGTGGAGGGATGGATGAACAGTAGCCCGTGGAGGGGTGGTTGAACAGGACCCCCGTGGAAATGGCTGGTTGAACAGTAGCCGGTGGAGGAGCGCGCGGTGGAGGCTGGATGAACAGGAGCCCGTGGATGAACAGACGCAGGTGGAGGCTGGAGGAGGTCGACGGTGGATGAACAGTACCCCGTGGAGGCTAGAGGAGGTTGACGGTGGAGATGGACAGTATCCTATGGAGTCCTGTTTTGCGGTACGCCACACCCCTCCCAATGAACAGGACCCCCGTTTCAACCGTAGCACTCCAACACAAGTCTGTTTCCTCCGTTTTACGGTACGCCACACCCCTCCCGATCAACAGGACCCTGTTTTGACCGTAGGAGGTCCAAGAGAAGTCTGTTTCCTCCATTTTGCGGTACACCAGACCCCTCCTGATGAACAGATCCCGTTTCCATCGTGGTCGGTCGAACACAAGGTCGTTTCCTCCGTTCTGTGGTACGCCAGGCCTCGTTTCCATCGCATGTTCCGTCCAAGCCGGTTGGCTCCTGATGAACAGCACGCGTTTTGTTGCCTCCTGATGAACACGAGCATTCTGTTGCCTCCCCATGAACACGATGACGACGCAGTTTCTCCATTTTGACCCAGCCACAGCCATGTACATGAGCCCTGGCCGTACATATGCACGAGTAGGCGTTCGAGACCCCGCCTATATGTACGTATGTGGTTGTATTTACTTTCTTGCACCCTGGCTGTTGTACGTATATGTACATGCTACGTGCGTGCCTCTACTACCACACGTGCGCGCCTCTACTACCACACGTGCCTTTCCTTACACGGCCACGGTTCATCGTTGCAGCCTGCAGACAGACTGATCGACCAGTATGTACGTACACGTTCGTGACCAGAATGACAATGATACGTACGCTTCGACCGGGTGGGTCCCGACTGTCAGGCACTTCCTTGCGTGCGAAGATGTAGCTGGGGGGTCCCAGCAGTCAGGGGGCGAATCATTTTTTTTGCCCATAATCTGGATGGACACACTTCCTTGCGTGCGAAGATGTAGCTGGTGGGTCCCAGTAGTTAGGGGGGAAACATTTTTTTCGTGAAATACGGTGGCCCGTCCAGTGGGTCCCCGCTATCAGGTGGAGGAATCATTATTTTCCGCGTAATAAGGAGGCACTTCCTTGCTGCGGCCGTGCACCCAGTTGTCAACCTCTCCACGTACAGTACTCTTCCGATGGAAGTCGTTCCTTGACCACGCCGCGCCGAGAGCACCAGGGCGGTGGACGACGGAGGGGCCTAGGAAGGGGACGACACGGAGCCGGGGAAGACGCGGCAGTGGATGCCCACGTGGAGAGGAGTACGAGGGTTCACTGGTTCGGCCTCGGTGTGAGGCTGTCGTCGCTGCAGAATAACAGGGGCTGTGGGTGAGTGGAGGGATGGCCTGGCCAGCGGTGGGAGTAGTAGGGGGCAGTGAGGCCTCCACGGCAGCACGGCCGGCCACGGGAGGCAGGAGCAGGCGGCACGACCGATGCTGCTTTGGGCGGCTGGAGCGAGAAGACTAGAGGTTGAAGAAGCACTACGGCCGTTGGATGGACATCGTACGGTCACTGGAGCTAGAATCATTCATATTGACTAAGTTGATAAAGCCCTCCGTCCCCGTCATCTTAGTAGGCCCACAAGTCAGCCTCCCACAATGGTGGGTCCTAGCTAGCAGGGGGAGTATTCATTTTGTGTGTGTAATAAGGAGGCACTTCCTTGTGTGCGAAGATATAGCTGGTGGGTCTGAGCTGACAGCGGGGGGGGGGGACATTTTTTTCAAGAAATCCAGAGGCCCTTCCAGTTGGTCCCAGCTGTCAGGTGGAGGAATCATTATTTTGCGCATAATAAGGAGGCATTTCCTTGTGTGGACCCCTACTGTCAGCCTCTTCCGATGGTTGTTGTTTGTTGACCATGTTGACCTCGCCGCGCCGAGAGCACAAACGCGGTGGACGAGGGCGAGGCCCGGGAAGGGAACGACCCGAAGCCGGCGAAGCCACCACAGTGGATGCCCACGCTGAGGGGTGTATGAGCGCTGACTGGTCGGCTGTGGGGTTAGGCTTACATCGTCGGAAAATAACAGGATGTGC
>NC_057797.1:128788573-128800844 GCF_018294505.1 Triticum aestivum
AGCAGGCAGTCCCGCCGGTGCTTGTTTGGGCAGCTGGAGCAGGAAGATCAGAGATTGAAGAAGCACGGCGGCCGTTGGATGGACATCCAAGAGTCACTGCTCTATGTTGACTAAGTTGACAAACCCTTGCGTACGCGTCAAAAAAAAATTAGGATAGCATCATCGTCAACCTAGTAGGCCCAGAAGTCAGCCTCCAAATCTGTGGAAAACAACATACATCCCATTAGCCATTATTTTCAATAATTTACAACCCATTTGCTAATTCTTAAGGATATTTGGAGCCCATATTCTTTTTATTAGCATTACAGACCATATATTCTGGGCACTGATAAAAAAATTCAACGAAATTTTCATATTTTAGTGGGGTCCGAACTCTTTTAATCACGAAATTTCGAGTCGCGTTAAAAATAAATTTTAAAAAATTATATCAAAATAAAATTCAAAAAACAATTCTCCACAAAAAATGAATGAAATTTAAAATCTTAACTAGCAAGATGCTTGTGCGTTGCACGGAACATGAAGATGCATTTGTATGAGTACTTTATCTTGTGGGAGAAAAGACGATATTTTAATGTAATTGCTAGTTGGCTTTGGTTTTTATAAGAGTAGAGAGTAGAGAAATCCAGAAAAAATGATATTTTAATGTAATTGCCGGTTGGCTTTGGTTTAAAATTTTACAGCCCATTTCTTACAACTTATAGCCCATTTTCTGGGGAAGCCCATTTCTTACTACTTTACATCTCTCCCTCCTCGTCTTCAAAGATTTGCTGCCCAGCAGGGCTGAGAAAAGCAAGTAGGCCTCGGTTTTGGTGTTCTCCAAAAAAAAGAACTGGGCTAGCCATTTTTAGAAAGAAAAAATATATCAACTGGGCTTGTCGTGTGCTTAAATAAAAGCGTAAGCGTGGGCTAGACAGGCCACAGCCCCCGCATAGCGCGCGGTTGAGCTTCGTCTCTGAAACTAAAAAAACAACTGGGTGAGCTGCCAGGTCCCTGGTGTTATCCGCTCGTTGTGTAATTTTAATAAATCCGCCGCCGCGCCGGCCTATGCATCGCCGGTGTGAGATGAGACGTCGATGACTTGTCCTGGCTTGTAATAACAAGGCACCTGCTTGCGTAATGCAATGACCCTGGTGGGTCCCTACTGTCAGCCTCTCCACGTACAGTCATCTTCTGATTCCTCTTGGTTGTTGACCATGTTGACAACACCAGACGGAGGCAGGCACAACGAGCGAACCAAGGCGGAGAACGATGGCGTGGCCTCGTACAGGAAGGAACAGCAGCCGTGGAAGATGCGGTACTGTAGTGGCAGGTGGAGGGGAGTACGGGGGCAACAACATGCAACTCAAGCTTACAAATGGTACAAAAAGCCCAAGGATTAATTATTCATCAAATTTTTAGACAAAACCCAGATTGAACATGGCAGTAACATCTAACCCAACCACTCTTTTTTGCAGTCACAAACAAATGGATCGGTCTGATCCATAAAATCAACATCCTGTGCATAAAAATTTATTGCACGATGACTACAACTTGTTGTAAATAGAAGCCGAGCATGTTTATAAGCCCATTTGTCCACCTGAAACTTCTTTTTTTGCTCTTTAACATGTCCGTCCATGAGAAATCTCTTGTGGTAAAACTTAAGCCTCAGGGACAATAGTAACTGATAACCCACAAGTATAGGGGATCAACTGTAGCCTCTTTCGATAAGTAAGAGTGTCGAACCCAACGAGGAGCTAAAAGTAGAACAAATGTTCCCTCAAGTTTTATCGACCACCGATACAACTCTACGCACGCTTAACGTTCTCTTTACCTAGAACAAGTATGAAACTAGAAGTACTTTGTAGGTGTAACGAGATAGGTTTGCAAGAACATAAAGAGCACGTAAATGAAAACTAGGGGCTGTTTTAGGTAAAGAAGCAATAAAGTTAGTATAGCGAGTGTGGAAAAGTGGTGGTAGGAGTTTCAAAATTGCCCCTAAGCAATTGACTACGTTACTAGACCGATAGCAAGTTTTATGTGGGAGAGGCCACTGCTAGCATGTCATCCCTGACTTGGAATTCTATGCACTTATGATTGGAACTATTAGCAAGCATCCGCAACTACTAATGTTCATTAAGGTAAAATCCAACCATAGCATCAAGATATATTGGTCCCCCTTCAATCCCGTATGCATCAATTTCTATGCTAGGTTGAAGCTTCTGTCACTCTTGCCCTCCAATACATAGTCCTATCAACATACAACTAACCCTATGGTGTGATCCACGTGCGTGCTCATATGATGGGCACCGAAGGACAGCAACATAACCACAAGCAAATTAAACCAATCATAGCAATTCATCAATTACCAATAGGACAACGAAAATCTACTCAGACATCATAGGATGGCAACACATCATTGGATAATAATATGAAGCATAAAGCACCATGTTCAAGTAGAGGGTACAGCGGGTTGCGGGAGAGTGGACCGTTGTAGATACATGGGGGAAGCTGATGAAGATGTTGGTGAAGATGACGGAGGTGTTGGTGTAGATTACCATCACACGATGATGGCCCCGGCGGCGTTCCGGCGCCACCAAGAGAGAGGGAGAGAGAGCCCCCCTTCTTCTTCTTCCTTGAACTTCTCCCTAGATGGGAGAAGGGTTTCCCCTCTGGTCCATGGCCTCCATGGCGGCGGAGGGGCGAGAGCCCCTCCAAGATTGGATCTGTCTCTCTCTGTTTCTGTGTTCATTCTTCTTCCCAAAAAATCACATATATTCCAAAAAAAATATTCATCAGTTTTTATCCCGTTTGGACTCCGTTTGATATGGATTTTCTGCGAAACAAAAAACATGCAACAAACAGGAACTAGCACTGGGCACTGGATCAATATGTTTGTCCCAAAAATAGTATAAAAAGTTGCGAAAAGTATATAAAAGTTGTAGAATATTGGCATGGAACAATCAAAAATTATAGATACGACGGAGATGTATCAATAACCTCGCATTCAACAGGAAGAATGTGACAAAGCTTCTATTTGCCTGGTTGGATGCATATCCTTCCATCGTTATTGTCCTCAAACGAATGTCATGAGAACTGAGAAAATCCTGATGCTTATTACGCCACCGATTGGTTATACATTTTTGTCCATGTACTTGCAGTACCTAAGTAGACATGAAGATTTGAAAACAGTTAATGTTTGAAAAAAGAGTATGTCGAAAGAGCAACAACTGAATGGTTAATTCTAGTACAATATATACAATCTTTCAATGTGCACGAAATCATCACCTCCATATATAAATTCTCTAGAGACCGAAAGCATCGCAGCAAGCCAATAATTATGTTCACATCATAACTATACATTCCGATATATAAGATCTTGACATAATCCAGCCACATTGATAAGCTATCCATGGACGAACTCTTCATTGAGCATATAACATAATATTAGTACCCAAGGTGTACTCCAAGATGATATAAAACTTATGCGCACAAATGAAAAATGCAGCTTATGATTACAAATGTGTAGATGATAATATACGGTACCTGAAAAAGTGAGGAGCCAAATACCAACTTTTTGTGATCATTAAACGGATCACGAATTACACCCAAGGTCTCCAGTTTGGGCGCAGAGATGACAGTTATTTGCGAAGGTTTATAACAATTATCAAGGAGCAACCTTTCAAGTGAAGGGGCATCTTCGATGATGAGCTGTTGTCCTTCAGAACAAATTCCAATGCTTTTAAGATAAGGTGACTTTATTTGGAGACAACTAATAGGGATTTCTGTTCCCAAAACAATCAACAAGCGCTCCAGGGCAGGGCAACTAGAGTGGATGATGCTATGTAGTGAGGCCTCCGACAGATAAACCACCACAAATGAAAGTTTTTTTAGCAGTGGGAGTCGAAGCATTTGTACCAGATCGGCTGGTAGATGCCACCGGGCGAAGGTGGCGGTGTGGAGAGAGGAGGAAAACCGCGAGATGGACAACGGTGGTGTGGGAACGAATTCTTGGTATGTTCGTGGTATGAAACTTTCGTAGTAATGGTAGAACTCAAACTGCTGGAGTTTTCCGAATTCAGGGGATGTCAGCCAAGCGCACACCGTGCCGGGTTTGGACAGCAGGTAGCGTGTTGGGATGCAGAGGCGTTGAACGGGGCCTTGCTAGTGAGAGGAGACGATGGCTCTGAGGAGATCAAATTCAGGAAAGACATATATTTAACGACAGTCGAGATTGAGGGGTGCGGTGCACCATAGAGGGCGCCACCGAGTTGAGAGGACTTGTGTGCGGCAACAATCCTTGGTGGGGAGAAGCGAGATGATCTCCTCAAGGATGGCGTCCGGGAGATCGCTGATGCGGTCCACCAGAGATTCTAACGGTTCCTCGGATCCGGGTGGGGGGGGGGGCTCGCTGCTTCTCCCCGCGATGCCGGGTGCGGGATCTACGACCGGCATCGTCGCTGGAGGGAGCCTCATCTTCTTGGCGCTGGGGCCAGCCGACTCCGTTTTCCTTGTGGGCGTCACGCCGAGCTCACGGGTTTGAGCAGAGTAGCCAGAGACGAGCCTAGTGGCAGTGCGAGTGGGGAAGAAGGAGGGCCGGGGTTTTCTGTAGGAGTGGAAGAAGAAGAGCAGGTGTTTTCTGTACGAGTGAGGAAGAAGGTGAGCGGGGATTTTTTGGAAGAGTGAGGAAGATGGGGAGCAGGGGGGATTGGGGCGAGACGGAAGCGTAAGTGGAAGCGAGGAGGAAGGAGGGTTTTCCTGGGATCGCCCCTCTTCAAGAAATATGGACTTCTCCTTGCAAAAAACAAAAACAAATGGGTTTTAAGATGGACAGGCTTTTGTATCGGCCCAGTCGGCTGCCTGTGTTTCGTACTAGAGGGCCTTGTGCTAGAGGCAGCCCGAGACACTCTCCAGCTTATTGCCCATTCGAAAGAAAAAAAGAGACGCCTCCAGCTTATGGCTACTCATTGGTAACCTTTTTCAACTTGGCATCCACCAAATTAGAGGATGCGGTACTAGATGCAGACACTCACACTGGTCGCATAGCGCGGTAAAGTGAGGTGTCAAATAACAGGCCTACAATATACTTGCTAGATTGTGAAGGTTCACATGCTAGTCACCATTTACATTAAACTAAGCTTTAGAAGATACGGTATGCATACTAACATTCAGAAGAACAAAAGTTCAGCATGTTTATGCATCTCGATGATTCACCATACTATAACCAATACAAAGCTGTGAGAAGGTGTGGAAATAAAGAAAATCGGTCGATGCTTCTCTGAGCAAAGGGCCTCCCTGTGCACGCATTAATTTCCTGGGCATGCTTGTTTCTTCTCAATGTTGCGAGCACTTTGAGCATGTTGGCAACTCCACATCTAGCTAGCTGCCTCATCTTGCAATTGATGCTGACACATTTGCAGCAAACACATGAGGCAACAGAGATGACTCAACATGAGTCCATATTGTGCAGTTCCCCTGAAATCATCTTCATTGTCCTGAATCTGAAAAGATAGGAAAACAATAGCTATACTTAAACGGTGTTGCAAAACAGTAGCACATATCAATAGCTCGGCATGACAAAACATGATCATCTGGACGAAGGGGATACTGACCTGCCTAAGGAAGATTATATATAATTTCATAAGTCCTTGGTTGATTTCCACCTTTGGCTGCACTACTTGTTTGCTACTCCACACATGACAGGATCGTTCCGCACTGCAATCAGCAAGTCAACGTACGAATAAGCTTATTTCATCTTGCGGTGGTGATTGTACCTAGTTATTAATGTAGGAATACCTGGAGCACCATGAGGTTAGCTGACAGCAGGTAGATGCAGCCATATAAGTTTTGTGTGGTGCTATCAAAATTGAGGTTTGTATCCCTTCCCGTTATGAGAATTCTTCTTGAAGTTGGTAGAATGTGACGGCTTGTTCTTTGCGTCAAACTTGCCTTTCCCCTGAGATTTGTTCTTGTTGTTTTGGGGCTGGTTGGGCTGGAAGTTCTTCTCGTGTACCATGTGGGCACTAGAAGCTCCCTGAGCGACCCAAGCACGTGTGTCTTTTGCTCTCGCCTTCTCTTCAAAATGAAGAGTGCTAATGAGATCCGAAACGAAGAACTCATGTCTCTTGTTTTTCAGAGAAGTAGCAAAATCGTTCCACGAAGGTGGAAGCTTGGCAATGATGGCCCCAATAACAAATTTGTCCGGCAACACACACTTGAAGTACTCAAGTTCCTTAGCGAGTGATTGTATCTCATCAGTCTGTTGAACAACATAGTGCTCATCAGTCATATTGTAGTCACAGAATTGCTCCATGACGTACACCTCGTTGCCAGCACCTGAGGCCCCAAACGTGCGCCCTACCCCCCTGGGTGCACCCTCCGTCCTTGTGGCCACCTCGTGGCTCTTCTGACTTCATCTCCAAGTCTCCTGGTTGTCTTCTGGTCCAAGAAAAATCATCACGAAGGTTTTATTCCGTTTGGACTCGGTTTGGTATTCCTTTTCTGCGAAACTCAAAAACAAGGAAAAAACAGGAACTGGCACTGGGCTCTAGGTTAATAGGTTAGTCCCAAAAATAATATAAAATAACATATTAATGCATATAAAACATCCAAAACAGATAATATAATAGCACGGAACAATCAAAAATTACATATACGTTGGATACGTATCAATAACCAATAGCGGAACCTCGATGCCCATATTGGCTCCTACATATTCTACGAAGATCTTTATCGGTCAAACCGTTATGACAACATACGTAATTCCCTTTGTCCATCGGTATGTTACTTGCCCGAGATTCGATTGTTGGTATCTTCATACCTAGTTCAATTTCGTTACAGGCAAGTCTCTTTACTCGTTCCGTAATACATCACCTTGTGACTAACTCCTAAGTCATTTGCTTATAAGCTTGTGATGTGTATTACCATGAGGGCCCAGAGATACCTCTCCGATACTCGGAGTGACAAATCCTAATCTCGATCTATGCCAACCCAACAAACACCTTCGGAGATACCTGTAGAGCATATTTATGATCACCCAGTTACCTTGTGACGTTTGATAGCACACAAGGTATTCCTCCGGTATCCGGGAGTTGCATAATCTCATAGTCGAAGGAATATGTATTTGACATGAAGAAAGCAATAGCAATAAAACTGAACGGTCATTATGCTAAGCTAACGGATGGGTCTTGTCCATCACATCATTCTCCTAATGATGTGATTCCCTTCATCAAATGACAACACATGTCTACGGTCAGGAAACTTAACCATTTTTTATTAACGAGCTAGTCAACTAGAGGCTCACTAGGGATACGGTGTTTGTTTATGTATTCACACATGTATTTAGGTTTCCGGTCAATACAATTCTAGCATGAATAATAAACCTTTATCATGAATAAGGAAATATAAAATAACAACTTTATTATTGCCTCTAGGGCATATTTCCTTCTGAGCTATGGCGTAAGAATTCGGAGAGTCAAAGCCTATTTCTGTGGGTTAGTGGGTGACACGTGGATCGGACTGGGTACCGGTGGTCTGATGGAGACGTGATACTCGGCATCGGTCGGTGATGATCGATGGTTCTCTGCAATGGGGTTTGAGGCAGTGGGGGCTAGCTACCCGGGAGACTCGACCAAGACAGTAGAGGCTCGACACAGCGATAATGGCGAGGCGTGCGGTAAGCACGGGACACAGCGACAGGTCAATGCACTAATGGTCAAACGAATTATGCAGGAGTGCTGAAGCAATGTTGAAGAGTATCAGATTCAAGTTGGTGACTGGGTCTATCGGTGCTAGTTGACGGACAGGAGTTGACGGTGGAGAATCTGTGAAAGGGGCGGAAAGTCTAAAATTTTCAAAAGCTGAGAGAGTACATGGCCGTATATTCTAGTGTTTAGTGTACATGGCAAAGTGCGGATGACAAGTACAGAAGGAGGCGGAGTGCTATAGTTGTGGGACATGTCAGAGGCTATCCAGGAAAAGGGTGAGACAACTGTGAATTTGACTCAGGGTGACACAGGGCGACGGTGAGATTCCTTCAAGTTTCAGAGGAGACGGTCAAGAAAGAGCGGTGATGTTGAGTTCAGGTAACTCTTATATGTGGCATCCAATATCTGAGTTGTTCACTATCACGCAGACAGTGGTCAGTGTGTGATGGCGCTGAACGGATTCTTCGGAAGTTGGGAGCACAAAGTAGAGTAATGAAGAACTTAATTTTGCTCGAGTGTTGACTGTGAGGAAGATGAGAAGGGACTACAGTTGCAGGTGGAGTGACGTGGAGTCTAGGAGTAGCAGCGGTGCTCCTGGCGTATCTCAAGTCCAATGTACATGGAGGTTCGACGCATGGATAAATCCAAGGTGGTGGAGAATATTCGCCAAGGTGGAGTTTGTTAGAGTTGTGTAACGCCCTCGATGCGGCTATATCTCCCACGTGTCGAAGCACGACTTAGAGGCATAATCGCATTGAAAGCAATGTCGCAAGTGAGGTAATCTTCGCAAACAACCCATGTAATACAATAAGGGAAAAGAGATACATAGTTGGCTTACAATCGCCACTTCACACAATTACATGAACAAAGCATTACATCATCCAGATACAAACAAGGTCCGACTACGGAACCAAAATAAAAGAAGACTACCCCAAAAGCTACACAGATCCCCGATCGTCCCAACTGGGCTCCACTAATGATCAACTAGAACGAAACAACACAAAGGACAAGATCTTCATCGAGCTCCTCCTTGAGCTTGGTTGCGTCATCTGCACGGTATCCTCGGCACCTGCAAGCTGGTTTTGGAAGTATATGTGAGTCACAGGGACTCAGCAATCTCACACCCTCGCGATCAAGACTATTTAAGATTATGGGTAGGTAAAAGGTATGAGGTGGAGCTGCAGCAAGCGACTAGCATATATGGTGGCTAACATATGCAAAAGAGAGCGAGAAGAGAAGGCAAATCACGATCGAAACAACTATGATCAATAAGTGATCCTAGAACAACCTACGTCAAGCATTACTCCAACACCGTGTTCACTTCCCGGACTCCGCCGAGAAGAGACTATCACGGTTACACACGCGGTTGATTCATTTTAATTAAGTTAAGTTCCAGGTTATCTGCAACCGGACATTAACAAATTCCCATCTGCCCATAACCGCGGGCACGGCTTTCGAAAGTTCAAATCCCTGCAGGGTGTCCCAACTTAGCCCATCACAAGCTCTCACGGTCAACGAAGGACATTCCTTCTCCCAAGAAAATCCAACCAGGCTCGGCATCCAGGTTACAAGACATCCTCGACAATGGTAAAACAAGTCCAGCAACACCGCCCGAATGTGCCGACAAATCCCGATAGGAGCTGCACATATCTCGTTCTCAGGGCACACTCAGATGAGACATCCTACGAGTAAAACCAACCCTCAAGTTGCCCCGAGGTGGCCCCACGGTCTACTCGGTCGGACCAACACTTAGAGGAGCACTGGCCCAGGGGGGTTAAAATAAAGATGACCCTTGGGCAGGCCTACCCAAGGGAAAGAAAAGGCTAGGTGGCGAATGGTAAAACCGATGTTGGGCATTGCTGGAGGAGTTTTATTCAAGGTGAACTGTCAAGGGGTTCCCATTATAACCCAACCGCGTAAGGAACGCAAAATCCGGGAACATAACACCGATATGACGGAAACTAGGGCGGCAAGAGTGGAACAAAACACCAGGCATAAGGCCGAGCCTTCCACCCTTTACCAAGTATATAGATGCATTAATTAAATAAGAGATATTGTGATATCCCAACAAAATATCCATGTTCCAACATGGAACAAGCTCCAATCTTCACCTACAACTAACAATGCTATAAGAGGGGCTGAGCAAAGTGGTAACATAGCCAAACAATGGTTTGCTAGGACAAGGTGAGTTAGAGGCTTGGTTTAACAATATGGGAGGCATGATAAGCAAGTGGTAGGTATCGTAGCATAGGCATAGCAAAAGAGCGAGCAACTAGCAAGTAAAGATAGAAGTGATTTCGAGGGTATGATCATCTTGCCTGAAATCCCGTAAGGAAGAAGAACGAGTCCATGAAGATGACAAACGGACATAGTCGAATGGGTCCTCACAAACACGACGTTAACGGAACCAACCCGAAGAAGCAACACCGGAAAGAAGCACACAACATAGTAAACAACCAACACATGAACATGGTATGATATGCGGGATGCGGTATGTGATGCATATGCAAGATTTGGAAAGGAATGATTTAACCTGGCCTCAACTTGGAAATCCAAGAGTGCCACTGGAAAGAGGAGATGATTTCGGTTGAAAACGATATAAAGATCACCGGAATCGGATGCACGGTTTGGAAATGGCAAGCAAAACAAATATGGCATCGGTCTACGATAAACAGCAAGTAGCCTTCTAAATGCATCAAGAACAACATACTACCGCACTCAAACATAGCAAAAAAATACATGGCAGGGATCCACTCATGATGCTTGACAAAAGATGAACACTGAGCTACGGCTAATTCATTCATTAACAGGTTCAAACAAGCATGGCAAAAATGCAAATGATGACAGGTTTCAGACTTAGTGAAATTAACACAAGTCTGGAATTTATCATGAGGAAGCAATCTTTAGAGCATGATAACTATATGCTACAGGGACATATCATGGCAAAGCAAGGCATGGCATGAAGCTACTATAAGCACTTAACAAAAGTCCCTTAGTGACCTTGAGCCAAAAGGGATCAGATAATACAATTGCAAGCATGTGAACATGGCAAAAACATAAACAGATTCAGACTTAGTGAAAAACTGGAGCATGACAAAACAGTTAACGAGTAGACATGTTTACGAGCTCGATGCACTCACTACAGAGCATGGCATGACAAACTAAGCATACACCCATCAAGAAGACATGGCATATAAGCTATACATGGCAAGAACAACATCCTAGCATGCACAAATCAATAGCAACATCCTCAGCAAAATCGCTAAACATGTCAACAATCTGCCAGGATCATTTTATAGCAAAAGTAGAGCTTGATTGACTCAAGTTAGGGTGCTCCATAAATGCAAATAAAGACATGGATGGATAGAACACCACAATGTTAGCAAAACATCTTTACTGATCATTCTCAAAAGAGGCACTGATCACTAGGAAACAACATGAACATATGGCATAACAACAAAATCAGGACAAGGACTTAGTGAAATTCTAAGTCCCTGAAATCAGCATTACCGATTACGCTACTTTGCAAGCTTGTGCTAGTCACCACAAAAATCACAAAAATACATGGCAAGCACCCCTGTAAAGATGGTATGGCATATAACAAAACACATGTAGAGCTCAGGGTCATAGCATGCACACATTAATCATAGCAAAAATGACAAAAGGCCAATTGCTGAAACAGATCTGACATAAACCTCATATAGCCCTCTTCCAACAGCATTTCTGGCATCAAGATGAGCTCAAATGAAAATGATGCAATGAGATGAAATGATGTACTCGTCGAGACGAACATTTTGATATGATACACGCATGAATCGGAGCAACGGGTGATGAGTTATGACGTGATGAAGATAGCAAAATAATTAATAGGATCTGGGACTTAGTGAAAAAAACACACGAGTGATGGACAAATAAAACACGCCCAGGCGGAGGATTGGATGGGAGTGCTCACTTCGGGCCCATGGGCCGGCTTGGTGGAGAACCGGGCGGTTCGGGGCGGTCCGCGGGGTCTGCGGGGCCGAGTGAACCGGGCAGGTTCGCAAGTGAACCGGTCGGTTCACCGGTCTAGCTGTCCGGTGAGGTTGGAGGCGGACCAGAACGACACAGAGGTCGACGACGCCGGCGACGATGCGGCAGCGGAGGCGGTGCAAAGCCGGCGACGGCGAGCAGTGATTCCGGCGGGCGGCGGGAGCCGGATCGGGCGCGGAGTTAGGCGGGGCGAGGACCTGGAAGGCGGCAGAGGCAGGTGGTGCGCCGGAGACCCGCGGATCCGGTGGCGTCTGGCGGCTCCTGCGGTGGAGATTCGACGGCGACGGCGTACGAGGCTTCCCGGCGGCGACGTCCAAGGCGGAGGAGAGGCATCCGACGCTAGAGGCGGGGCGCGGGCAGCTAGGGCCAGGCGGCGGGTGAGATGCGGAAGGCGAGGCGGGGAGAAAAAGGAGACGGCGGCGCGACTCGGAGTTCACTAGCGACGAGGCGCGAGGCACGGCGGTGGTCGGCGGCGAGAACGTCAGGCGGCGGCGCTAGGTTTCCGACGGAGAGGGCGGCGGCGCTCGGGCGTGGGCCTCGCGCAGGCGGCGGCGGTTGGC